>NC_133329.1:401404309-401614309 GCF_042186555.1 Aquarana catesbeiana
AGTTTATTTTTCCTCCTTTGCTGTGGTGAAAATGATTCGTTTCGAGCAGCATATATTATTGGTAAAGCCCAGCTGAACTTTCACTCTAAATCGGGTTTAATCTTTATATTTTAAATTCTTAAAAAAATATGTTATAGTTTTTTTATTATATTATGGTAAATACATAATATTGCATAACATAATATAGTATATAAATATATTATATACGTGCTATATTATATTATAATACTATTATATAAAATAATACAAATAATAATAGATAATGTTATATTATCTATTATTATTTATATGATTTTATATAATATTATCATAATATACAAATAATATAATATAGCATGTATATAATATATTTGCGCAGAATTATTTTCAACTTTTTACTATAAGATTCTGTACATCTTTTTATTTTGATACAACTGGAAAATTAAAATATGATATTAGTTTATAAAATTATATAAAAAAATATAATAATATAAACTAATATTTTATTTTCATTTTCTAGTTGTATCAAAATAAAAGGTGTACAGATTCTTATAGTAAAACGTTTATGTTAATTCCGTGGTGCTCAGCCAAAAGATACAGAAGATCAATAAACACCCATAACATTATTTAAAAAAGGCTTAAAAAAATAATTAGGCAGAGGTTAGAATAGATGCTGCAAAGTTGGATTATGCCCGGAAACCTGCTACTGACCATTTCTTTTGATGTCACTTTTGTGAGTGCATTTTAACAAACTGGATCAATAAATTTTACTGCACTATAGATGTTTTCTGCACTTCTTTTTTTTTTTGTTTGTTTATGTAAAGTGTGCAAAGTCTTATAGTTGTTCCCTTTAGAAAGCGGCCACAGCCTGAGCAGACATTCCTGTTCCTACCAGCATGCTGCACTTGCTCTCTGTGTGGAAGCAGTGGTCTCTCTGCAGAGGCCCCACGATGCCCCCAGAGTCAGACCTCCACTGAGAGACCACTGTTTCTACACAGACCGCAACTGTCCTTCTCTACAGTAAGCTTGCAGGAAAAAGGCTTTTCCACTTAGGCTGTGGTTGCTTTCTAAAAAAAAAAAAAAAAAAAAAAGGCACTTTTAAGGCTAATAAATAAGTTCCATTTTTTTATTAACTGTCTTCTTTTATGGAACTTTTTTTTTTTTTTTGCACCTAAAATATATTCAGCTGATTTAAACAGAAATTTTAATTCTGCTTTAACATTGTTTAATTCGCAAACTTGTAAAAAAGGCCTAAAACCTTGAATTACATTTAAAAAAAAAAAAAACAAGAAAATGGCAACTGTAAGGCTAATAAATAAGTTCCATATTTTTATTAGCTGTCTTCTTTTATGGAATTTTTTTTTTTTTTTTTGCACCTAAAATATATTTAGCTGATTTAACCAAAAATGTTAATGCTGCCTTAACATTGTTTAATTCGCAATCTTGTAAAAAAGGCCTAAAACCTTGAATTAAATAGAAAAAAATAAATAAATACCCCCCCCCCCCCCGAGAAAATGGTAACTGTAAGGCTAATAATTAAGTTCCATATTTTTATTAACTGACTTCTTTTATGGAATTTTTTTTTTTTTGCACCTAAAATATATTTAGCTGATTTAAACAGAAATTTTAATTCTGCTTTAAAATTGTTTAATTTGCAAACTTGTAGAAAGGCCTAAAACCTTGAATTAAATAACAAAAAAATTAAATAAAACCCCCCTCTAAGAAAATGGCAACTGTAAGGCTAATAAATAAGTTTCATATTTTTATTAACTGTCTTTTTGTATGGAATTTTTTTTTTTTTTTTTTTTTTGCACCTAAAATATATTTAGCTGATTTAAACAGAAATTTTAATTCTGCTTTAACATTGTTTAATTTGCAAACTTGTAAAAAAGGCCTAAAACCTTGAATTAAATTAAAAAAAAAAAATAAAAAAAACCTTAAGAAAATAAAAACTGTAATAATCTAATAATTAAGTTCCATATTTTTAATTAACTGCCTTCTTTTGGAATATTTTTTCCCAATATGTCAGGTTGCATTTTGTTCTTACAGTCTCTCTGCTTCTCCATGTGGATACATTTCAGAGCACTGCCGGAGTATTTTAAGATATTCTTTATATAAAAATGTTCTTTCAGTCAGATGTATCTTTTCCAATCACTCCAGAAAATTGTGTCTGAAATGGTTCTGTGTGGTTGGCAATTTGATTCCCCAGGATACCTGGATGCTGTTGGGGGTTTTACTTCCCGAGCTTCTGGGAATTGATGCTAATAAAACTCTTTCTGTAAGAAAGAGAATCATAATTTACAGGTTATACAGGCAATTTGGAATAAATATTTTCTATTTTCTATTCTTTTTTTTTCTATTTGCTCGTAAATGAAATAAAAAAAAAAAAAAGTAGGAGAAGCAACGTGACATGCCTACAAAAGAGACTTTCTGCCACAAAAAAAGACATAATTTTTGATTATTTTTAACTCTTCCCTTATTTTCTTTTTCAAAGAGCCATATGGAAGTTTTTAATGGCAGGACTCGTGTCATTGGAGCTGCTACAGTAGCTTCCTGAGGTCTCTACAGATGGTGGCAGGTACCGTGTACTGACCCAAAGATCAAAGTGGACCTTACAAGTAACCTCTCAAGTCTGCATTAATAAATTCCTGAAGTCACCATATGCGGCATAGACATGTGCGCTTCGTTCCTTTCTGAATCGAAAATCAGATGAATTTTTCATTATTCTGAAAAATTTGGATGTATCCGAACTTCCAAATTACAATAGTAACAAATTCACACAAATAGAGCTTTCTTTCGGTGGTAATTAATCACTGCTGATTTTTTTTTACAAAAAAAAAAAATTACCAAATATTTTGAAAAAAAAAATGTTTTTTACTCTTTTTTCTGTCAGCAAATTTTATAACTAAGTAATTTTTCGTCTTCACTGATGTGCGCTGATGAGGTGGCACTAATGGGCACTGATAGGCTGAACTGATGGGCATTGATTAGGTGACACTGATGAGGCAGCACTTATGGGCACTGATTAAGTGGCACTTATGAGGATGCACTAATATGCCACACTCATGAGCACTGATGGGCACTGTTAGGTGGCACTGATGGGCACTAATAGGCGACACTGGTGGGCACTGATAGACAGCACGGATAGGTGGTACTGATGGGCTTTGATGGGTGGCACTGATGGGCATTACTGATGGGCACTGATTGACAGCAGTGATGGGCATTGATGGGCAGCACTGATAGGCAGCACTGATTGCCAGCACTGACTGGCATCGCTAATGGGCACTGATTGGTGACAGTGGTGGGCACCGATAGCTGGCATTGGTGGGCAATGGTGGGCACTTATTTGTAACACTATTTTGCAATATTGTAATCAGGGCACTGATGATCAGTGCCCTGAATACATTCCTAGATGTCCCCCTGTGTGGAGATGCCGCTGATCGTCCCTCCTCGCCACACACTTTGTCAGTGTGAGGAGCGCCGATTACCGGCACTTCCTTGTTTACATGTGACCGGCTGTGATTGAATACTCAAGAACACCGCGCTTACTCTATTGTAGCAGCTCACACACAAAATAAGGAAATTTGTAAACAGTATGGGTATATATATAGTGTAGCGCTAGTTTTAGATCACAAAAAAGTTTAAAGTAGCAAAAAACAAGTGTATCCAACCATTTGTTTAGACCACCATAGATTCAAAAAATAGTACCAAAAAGGATTTCAATGAATATCTATTTGCCTAAAAAATCTGAGGACCAATAAAGAGTCACAATCAGGTGGTGGTGTCCGTATACTGCGTAAGTGGGTTGAGAGAGGCAATACACAATAAAAAGGGTCAGGAAAAATGAATACATCCAACCATTTTGTTCATAACATCATATGTTCAGAGTGATACTGGAAAGGATTTCAATAAGTATCTGTTTGTATAAAAACTGAAGACACAATAGAAAGTCCCAAATAGGTGGTGGTGTCTATACACCACATAGATAGGTTGAAAGGAGGTGGTACACAATGATAGAATCCCCCATATGGAAGCAATGCAGGCTTACCGGAACCGTTGGACTCACAGAGACATATATCTCCTGAGTCAGAAATGCTTGTGTTGCCACCGGACAATGAAATGAAGTCTCCCTATGGACCAATATGGACTCCGGATGCTGTTTCCAAGGCTCCCGACAAAATTCTTTCATGTATAACCAGATTTTGTAGTGGCTCCCAGTCGTAGTCCGCGGGCTCCCCTCGGTATCGGATATTGATTCGATATTGATCCGATACCGAGCGGAGCCCGCGGACTACGACTGGGAGCCACTACAAAATCTGGTTATACATGAAAGAATTTTGTCGGGAGCCTTGGAAACAGCATCCGGAGTCCATATTGGTCCATAGGGAGACTTCATTTCATTGCCCGGTGGCAACACAAGCATTTCTGACTCAGGAGATATATGTCTCTGTGAGTCCAACGGTTCCGGTAAGCCTGCATTGCTTCCATATGGGGGATTCTATCATTGTGTACCACCTCCTTTCATCCTATCTATGTGGTGTATAGACACCACCACCTATTTGGGACTTTCTATTGTGTCTTCAGTTTTTATACAAACAGATACTTATTGAAATCCTTTCCAGTATCACTCTGAACATATGATGTTATGAACAAAATGGTTGGATGTATTCATTTTTCCTGACCCTTTTTATTGTGTATTGCCTCTCTCAACCCACTTACGCAGTATACGGACACCACCACCTGATTGTGACTCTTTATTGGTCCTCAGATTTTTTAGGCAAATAGATATTCATTGAAATCCTTTTTGGTACTATTTTTTGAATCTATGGTGGTCTAAACAAACGGTTGGATACATTTGTTTTTTGCTACTTTAAACTTTTTTGTGATCTAAAACTAGCGCTACACTATATATATACCCACCGGCTGTGATTGGACACAGCCGATCACATGGTTAAAGAGCCGCGAACGCAGCTCTTTCTAGAGATCCGGGTCGCGCCGTGTCCTAGCAACACGGCGCGGCCGCGATTGCCACTTTTCACGCCCCCGCGGGCGCGCAAGGCGGCCTTCCTAGGACGCCGTCATATGACATCATTCCAGAACGAGAGCCGCACCGCCCCACCGCTTGACAGTGGCCGGGCGGCAAGCAGTTAAACAAATCCGAAATAACGAAACAAACATTTTGGACGAAATTTATATTCGAAACGTTTTCAATTTAGATTTCAATTCGAATTTCAGAAGAGAATAAAATAAAATAGAAATTAAAGGAATAGAATAGAAAATAAATATATAATAGAATAGAAAAAAATATATAATAGAATAGAAAATAATAGAATAGAAAATAAAAGAATAGAATATAATAGAGTAAAACAGAACAAAATAGAAAATAAAGAATAGTAAAAAATATAATAAAAAATAATAGAATAGAATAGAATAGAATAGAATAGAATAGAGTGAATAGAAAAGAATAGAGTAAAACAGAACAAAACAGAATAGAAAATAAAAGAACAGAATAAAATAGAATAGAAAATAAAGAACTAGAATAAAAAAAAAATAGAATAAAAAAGAGAGAATGTAACCGTCTTCTGAGTTTCGAATTTCAAATAGAATAAATGTATTAATAATAATAATAAATGGAATTGAAGAAAAACAATAAAATAGAATAAAATAGAAAGGATATAACCTCCTTCCGAAATTCGAATTTTGAATAAAATTAATTCAGAGGGTTTTTTTTTTTTTTCTGCGTGTAAACTCCCCTCCCACTAAACACCTGAAAACACCAATAGTGAAAAAATGAGTTTAAATGTCGTAGAAGCAGCTTGTTTGAGCTGCAGTGCACATGAGCCCTAAAAGTCCTGCTATTATACTTGTTGTGGTTCTACATTATTTTGAAAAGGTGGTGCTTTTCAGCTCGTGGTACTTAATACTTTCAAGATTTACAGTATCGCTTTAACCAAAAAAACCTGATCAAAACCTGAAAAGAAACTCTCCAAAATTGATGACTGTGCATCATTAAAACGGAAAAAAAAAAAAAAAAAAACTCCAGAAAGCCAAGCATCTGTCCAAGGACTAATTAATCAGTAATTAGTTTTATGTATAAACAATAAGCAGTGGAAGTCTTCAGCAATTAACTTTGCAATATTCCTTCTAGAAATTGATGATCGGCCATTACTGTACATTATTTTATACCTTGATGCCCATTTTATTTGGTTATTAAAAACCACAGCACTGTTCTAATATCATTAAAATCATCACAGACTGATTGATTTGAAAATAGTGTAGGAAGTGTGTGGCTGGAAAATCCACCTTCGATGTTGGCAGTTTTAGACTATGGAGGAACCTCAATTTGAAATATGGCACCAAGGATGGCGATCCCTAGGAGATTTATTTTTTGGGGAGGAAGCCATGTTTCATTAAAGTCACCTGTCACTAAAATGAATGCTTCATCTGAATCAAGAGAGCACACATCAGCACTGGTAGTCACAGTGGCCCGACGAAAGCCTCTCCTCAATGCAAGACACATGAGAGCCCGCATGGAGTTTGCTAAAAAAAACACCTGAAAGACTCCAAGATGGTGAGAAATAAGATTCTTTGGTCTGATGAGACCAAGATAGAACTTTTTGGCCTTAATTCTAAGCGGTATGTGTGGAGAAAACCAGGCACTGCTCATCACCTGGATGAGTTTGGTAATGCTGATGACCTTGCTACAAAGAAAAGGGCCACACTCCAATGATCTCACAAAACTCCGACAAGTTCATTGATAGACAGCATACACTGTGTCCGGTCACCATAGGTCTGCCCCTCTTGGACCCAGGATGGAAGTATGTGGTTTGTGTTATCCATCCATAAACTTCTCAGACTTTTCTGACATCATTGTGATGAGTGTGATCCTTTTCTTCGTATTGGCGTGTCTCACACTGAGATGTGAATAGGCTCCTTGGGCAAGGTGCAAAAGTCTGAAAAGTTCATTGATGGACAGCACACACTGCGTCCATTCACCCTAAGCCTTCCCTTCTAAGGTTGGACCTAGGATGGAAGGTGTGTGTTGTTCATCAATAAACTTGTTTGAATTTTTTGACGTCTTTTGGAGTGTGACCCTTTTCTTCGCATTGGTGTGTCCCATAAAGAGACGTGAATGGGTTCCTTGGGTAAGGTGCAAACCTGGCTGACTGTATCATTGGAGAACAATTGAGTAACTTGATGCAGGAAGGATTTTAAACTTCTTCTGATAGTTGAAACTGTCTTGCTATTCATCCAAGTATCTTCCTCAGTTCTATAGAGTGCCGGAATATCCTTTTGCAGTTTTGTATTGTTGAAGGTGTCACTACGAAGAAGAGTGTTGCACTCCAATTACGTCACAAAAGTCTGACAAGTGCATTGATGGACAGCACACACTGCGTCCATTCACCCTAGGTCTTCCCCTCTAAGGTTGAACCTAGGATGGAAGATGTGTATTGTTCATCAATAAACTTGTCAGAATTTTTTGACGTCTTTTGGAGTGTGACCCTTTTCTTCGCATTGGTGTGTCCCATACAGAGACGTGAATGGGTTCCTTGGGTAAGGTGCAAACCTGGCTGACTGTATCATTGGAGAACAATTGAGTAACTTGATACAGGAAGGTTTTTAAATTTCTTCTGATAGTTGAAACTGTCTTGCTATTCATCCAAGTATTTTCCTCAGTTCTAAAGAGTGCTGGAATATCCTTTTGCAGATTTGTATTGTTGAAGATGTCACTACAAAGAAAAGTTTTCCATTCCTTACAAAAGTGTTGCATTGACATCACAAAAGTCCAACAAGTTCATTGATGGACAGCACACACTGCGTTTATTCCTCCTAGGTCTTCCCCTCTAAGGTTGAACCTAGGATGGAAGATGTGTGTTGTTCATCAATAAAATTGTCAGAATTTTTTGCAAACCTGGCTGACTGCATCGTGAGAGAACAATCGAGTAGCTTGACGCAGGAAGGTTTTTGAGTTTTTTCTAATAGTTGAAGATGTCCCCCTACTCATCCAAGTGTCTTCCTTAGTTCTTAAGGGTGCCAGGAATATCCTTTTGCAGTTTTGCATTGTTGACAATGTCGCTACGAAGAAAAGTGTTGCATTCCTTACAAAAGTGTTGCATTGACATCACAAAAGTCCAACAAGTTCATTGATGGACAGCACACACTGCGTCCATTCACCCTAAGTCCTCCCCTATAAGGTTGGACCTAGGACGGAAGGTGTGTGTTGTTCATCAATAAACTTGTCTGAATTTTTTTACTTCTTTGGAGTGTGACCCTTTTCTTCGCATTGGTGTGTCCCATACCGAGAAGTGAATGGGCTCCTTGGGTCAAGTGCAAACCTGGCTGACTGTATCGTGGGAGAACATTTGAGTAACTTGATGCAGGACGGTTTATAAATCTCTTCTAATAGTTAAAACTGTCTTGCTATTCATCCAGGTATCTTCCTCAGTTCTAAAGAGTGCCGGAATATCCTTTTGCAGTTTTGTATTGTTGAAGGTGTCACTACGGAGAAGAGTGTTGCATTCCAACGACGTCACAAAAGTCTGATAAGTTCATTGATGGACAGCACACACTGCGTCCATTCACCCTAGGTCTTCCCCTCTAAGGTTGAACCTAGGATGGAAGATGTGTGTTGTTCATCAATAAACTTGTCTGAATTTTTTGCAAACCTGGCTGACTGCATCGTGAGAGAACAATTGAGTAGCTTGAGCAGGAAGGTTTTTGAGTTTCTTCTAATAGTTGATGTCCCGCTACTCATCCAAGTGTCTTCCTCAGTTCTTAAGGGGGGCCGGGAATATCCTTTTGCAGTATTGTATTGTTGACGATGTCATTATGAAGAAAAGTGGTGCATTCCACATGAAAGTGTTGCATTGACATCACAAAAGTCTAACAAGTTCATTGATGGACAGCACACACTGTGTCCATTCACTCTAAGTCTTCCCCTAGGACCTATGATTGAAGGTGTGTGTTATTCCTCGTATAAACTTGTCAGAAGTGTTTTAATTATTTGGCGTGTGACCCTTTTCTTTGTATTGGTGTGTCTCATACAGAGCTGTGAATGGGCTCCTTGGGCGTTTGCACCTGGCTGACTGCATAGTGGGAGAACATTTGGATAGCTTGATGCTGGGAGGTTTTAGAGTTTCTCTCCAATCATCCAAGTGTCTTCCTCTGTTCTAATGTGTGTTGGGAATATCCTTCTGCTGGCTTGAACAGGTGCTCCAAGGGTGTCAAACTCAGTTTCATTGTGGAGCATATCAGCATTATGGTTGCCCTTTAAGGGCCGGTTGTATCTGAAAAACTAAATGTCCAAAGCACCCCACCCCCCTTTCATCAAAACCTCCCCCCACCATAAGAAGTCAAGAGCCGCTCACCCTATCTTATATCACAGTGCACCACCCCCCCCCCCCCCCTTACCTTGTGCTGCTGCCAGGAATCAGCTGGAAGGCGGAGCTGGGAAGCAGAAAGTGCAGGGTCTGGAGGAGGAGCAGAGGAGTGCTAGAGTCAGCTGCTGGAGTCTGCTGATTGCTTAGACCAGGGGAGGTGGAGACGAGGGGGTGGTTCAGCTGGACAAAGAGGCACAGGACCTATACAAGGAGTCCTATCCTCCTTTCTGCTGGGGGGGCGAGACAAGCCTCTCCATGGCTGCATGAAGAAACACAGAATTTGACGGAGGAGTTCTGTTTTTCTCTTTGATTATGACTGATGTGACAAGGAGGGGGCAATGACAAGGGGGGTGCTGCAGCTGCAGGAGAGATGCGAGAGCCACATGAAATGGCCCGCTGGGTTGGATAATGGTGTTGAAACCAATATCTAGGTGGATGACAGATGGTGTTTGAGGTCCCCACTCCTATGTAGGAGTTGTTGCTCCATTTTAAGGTAGATTACCTCTTTCGTACCTCTTTGAATTGTGTAATTAGAACATGGTGGTTTCACAAACTTTCACACCTCCCATCATGTTCTCTGACAATCAACAGTTGCCTTGACACATTACATGGTGATTGAATTAAGGTGACCCAATTACCTGTGTGGCAGTAAATGCCGGGGTATGTTTCTGACAAAGAGACTGCTTGGATAAGCAGCAAAACATCTTCAACATTGTGGAACAAGTTAAATTGAATGTGGCCAACTACTACTAGCTAATTCATCAGTAGGGCTGAGGTCAGGGTTGTGTACAGACCACGTGAGCTAACTTATGCTGGGCCAGGAAAAAAAAAATTCCCCAAAAAGGTACCACAAGACTGAAAGAGCACAATTGTCTCTAAAATGTCTTTGTATGTTTTATCATTAACAGTAACCTTCATATTCTTCAAGAGAAATAGCTGAACTCAAAGTCATCTGGAGAGGAGTCCACATACTGTACAACTCTTAGCTGATCTTTTACTATTCCTTATAAACCTAATTGCTATCTATCTATCTATCTATCTATCTATCTATCTATCTATCTATCTATCTATCTATCTATCTATCTATCTATCTATCTATCTATCTATCTATCTATCTTTCTATCTATCTATCTATCTATCTATCTATCTATCTATCTATCTATCTATCTATCTATCTATCTATCTATCTATCTATCTATCTATCTATCTATCTATGTTTCCCCGAAAATAAGACCTAGTGTGATTGTCGGTGATGGCTGCAATATAAGCCCTACCCCCCAAATAAGCCCTAACTTGTTTCCCCGAAAATAAGCCCTGCCCTGAAAATAAGACCTACAAGGACTTTAACTAGGGCTTATTGGAGGGGTAGGGCTTATATTGCAGCCATCACTGACAATCACGCTAGGTCTTATTTTCGGGGAAACAGGGTATCTATTTTATATCTTGTTTTTTTTTTATATAGTAAGATAAAAAAAATTTTAGCCTTTACTTTTTCCACAGTCTCTCTCTCTCTCTCTCTCATTTTCACCCCTCTCTATATCTCCCTCCCCCCTCTCTCTCACTCTTTCCTTTTTCTCCTTCCCCCTACCCCTCACTCCCTTCTCCCTCCCCCTCCCCCCTCTCTCTCTCTCCCTTCCCCCTCCCTCTCCCTCTTCCGCTCCCTCTCCCCTCCCTCTTCCTCTCCCTCTTCCTCTCCCTCTCCCCCCCCTCTCTCCTTTTCTCTCCCCTCCATCTCTCCTTTTCTCTCCCCTCCATCTCTCTCTCTCTCTCTCTCTCTCTCTCTCTCTCTCTCTCTCTCTCCTATGTCTTTCCTCCCTTTCTTTCCCTCCCTCTTATTCTCACCCCTCTCCCCCCCCTCTCCCCCTCTCTCTCCCCTATATCTGCCCTTCCTTTCTTTTCGAACCCGTCTCTTTATCTCCCTCTCATTCTCCCCCCTCTCTCCCCCTCTCTCCCTCTCTCTCCCCCTCTCTCTCCCCTTTCTCTCCTCTCCCTCTCTCTCTCTCTCCCCTCTCCCCACCCTCTCTCTTCCTCCCTCTCTCTCTTTCTCTTTCTCTCATTTTCGCCCCTCTCTATCTCTCGCTCCCCCCTCTCTCTCTTTCATTTTTCTCCTTCCCCCCACCCCTCACTCCCTTCTCCCTCCCCCTCCCACTCCCCCCTCTCCCCCTTCCCCCTCCCTCTTCCTCTCCCTCTCCCCTCCCTCTTCCTCTCCCCCCCTCTCTCTCTCTTTTTCTCTCCCCTCCCTCCGTCCCTCCCTCTTTCTTTCTTTCTTTCTTTCTTTCTTTCTTTCTTTCTTTCTTTCTTTCTTTCTTTCTTTCTTTCTTTCTTTCTTTCTTTCTTTCTTTCTTTCTTTCTTTCTTTCTTTCTTTCTTTCTTTCTTTCTTTCTTCTCTCTCCTCTCTCCTTTTCTCTCCCCTCCATCTCTCTCTCTCTCTGTCCCTCCCTTTCTCTCTCTTTCTCTCTCTTTCTCTCTCTTTCTCTCTCTTTCTCCTCTTTCTCCTCTTTCTCTCTCCCCCCCCCCCCCCTCTCTCTCTCTCTCTCTCTCTTTATTTCTCTCCTTTTCTCCCTATCCCCCCCCACTCCCCTTTCTCGCTCTATTACTCTCTTTTTCTCCTCCCCCACCCCCCTCCTCTCTCTCTCTCTCTCGATCTATCTGTCTATCTCTATCTATATAATTGCCAATAAATACTTTCTATAGTTAAGTCTTCTCTTGCCTGAAGGCTGACACTTTTCTCGGTGCCTATAAAGTCTCCCGGTGACCTCTCTCTGACATCCAATTGTTCTACAGTAACGGGTTACAATGTTCCAATTATTATCTCCCCGGATTCATACATATTGTAACACGTTTTATAATCTCATTGCGTTTGTCATCTCTGTGTGTTTCAGACTGCGGATTAATTAATGGTCAGAATTCCGAGCGTACGGATGTCTTTAAGCTTCTGAAGTTTTCCAAACACGGACTGATTAAAATGCATGTATTCACAGAACCTTTTTTGTTATGCAGATATTCATGAAAACAAAACAAAAAAAAAAAAAAAACGGTTCAAACCTCAAATGGGCTCTGTCATAAGTTTGATATTCCACTGAAAAAAAAAAAAAAAAAAACCCCACCAGAAAGCGTAGTTTGTAATTGAGTCTGAGGCGAGCGTCTTTTGTGAGAGCGGTTGACTTTTGTTTAGTAATTTGCTGTATCTGGTTCATCAATTTCAAGAGTATCCGGCATTTGAAATTATTGATTTGCTCAGATCTCTTTCAGTCTCTCCACAGCTAATTAACTGTCGTTCTTATTTGGAAAGTCGTTTTCTTTGCATTCCGTCGCTCTCAGCTGCTTCCCGGTGACACTCACCAACCAGACTCTGTGGACTTTTATTTTTTTTTTTGTCTCCAACAGATGCCTGCCAAATTACTGCGAACACGGAGGAGCGTGCTCACAGACTTGGAGCGCCTTCCACTGCGACTGCGGCGACACCGGCTACGCCGACGCCACTTGCCATGGCTGTAAGTACGCTTTGTTAGTACCAGTAAAAGGTGTGTTGTGAAAGCGGCCAAGGCTTCTAGTTTAGCTATTGTCCTCCACCCTCTTCCATCTGTTCCTTTGTCCGTGCACCAAGCCAATCAAAAAAAAAAAAAAGATCAGCTAGACAAGCCCAGCAAAAACTGCAGTGAAATTAAAAAAAAATGTTTCTATTGTATCAATAGGTGGGATTTTCAAGGCATTAAAATGGTTGTAAAGACTGAAGGTGCCTGCAGCAGCCCCGCCCCCCCCCCCCCCCAAAACCCACCCGAGCGACACCTCGATCCACTGATGCGCATGAGAGCATCACCCCACCTGGCTCTCTGCCTCCTCAGTTTCAACAGTAGCCGGGGCCAGGGCACAAGAGCTGGGCAAGAGGGACTGCTGCCCTGGGCACTGTGGTATAATGTGAGGTGGGGGGGGGCACTGCAAAGAGATTTGGGGGGGGGGTCCATGTTGAGTAGGGGAATTTGGGGGTTGGCAGGGGGTAAGAATTGTTCTAGAAGGGCAAATTTGGGGAGGTGTGCTAGGAGTGGTGATTTGGGGAATTTGTGTTGGGAAGGGGGATGGGGTAGAGGATTTGTGCTAGAAGGGGAGATTGGGGGGGGGGTTGTGCTATAAAATTAATATGGTAGAGGGGAAATATTTATTTGGATGGGATTTGTGCTAGTAGGGATGATATGAGTGATTTGTGCTAGGAGGGGAAGTGTGTGTGTGTGTGTGGGTGAGGAGGGGGGTGGGGGGATTTGTGCTAGGAGAGGAACTCTTTTTTTTGGGGGGGTAGGGGGAATTATGATAGTAGGGATGATTGGGGGTGACTTGTGCTAGGAGGGGAAATGTGTGTGTGTGGGGGGAGGGGGAGGAGGGGGATTTGTGCTAGGAGGGGGGATTGGAGGAGGAGAATTTATGCTGTAAGGGGGGATTTGGAGTGGGGGAGAGGACTTGTGCTTGGAGGAGAAATTTTAGGGGTAGAGGATTTGTGGTGGGAGAGGGAAGGTTTTTTTTGGGGGGGCGGAATTTGTGCTGGGGGCATATAGGGAGATAGAAGATTTGAGCTATGTGCTTCGGGGGCGAGCTTGCAGATTAGTGCTCGATTTTTTTTTTGGGGGGGGAGGGGATTTTCGCTGACACATAATGCTCATACATCTTGGGGGGGTGGCAATTTGGTATGTTTGCCCTGGGCTCTAAATTACCTTATCTCAGCACTGGCCGGGGCCATTAGGCCTCTGCTTCTGTCAATCACAGCCAGTGAGCCAATGAGGAGAGAGCAGGGGTGGGGCTGTGACACACTCTGTGTCTGAATGGACAGACAAAACAGCGACTCAGGAACGAGCCTGCTCAGGTGCCCCCCATGGCAAGTTGCTTTGCTGTGGGGGGCAATCGACAGGAGGGAGGGGCCAGGAGCACCGTCGGGGGGACCCAAGAAAAGGGCTGCTCTGTGCAAAACCACTGCACAGAGCAGGTGAGTATGACATGTTTGTTATTTTTAAAGAAAAAAAAACTCAGCCTTTAATATAGTTTCATAGTAGGTGAGATTGAAAAAAGACACAAGTCCATCAAGTCCAACCTATGTGTGTGATTATATGTCAGTATTACATTGTATATCCCTCTATGTTGTGGTCGTTCAGGTGCTTATCTAATATCACTTTAAACATCTACAACTACATACAATTATATGTTATTAAAACATGTTTCCATAGTTTATTCATTCATTCAGCCATATCAATTTAAAACCAACAGCCAGGTGATGATGTAGCCACACAACTTAACCACCATGAGTAGTCCCATATGGGCAATTACAAATGCCTCCATATGGCGGGCAACCCCAATGGTTTTCCATTCATAGTTATATAAGTTTTCATCAGGAAGATGGCCGTTGTCCTTCAACAGTTGTGACATGTATGTACACTTACATTTCTGATCTTTCCACCATGATATGACCCCCTGATGAATACCATAGTCCCCCTTTATCACAGTGCCATCAGAGGCTCCTTATATCAAACCCCCCCAGTACATCAAAGTCTCCCCTTATATGAGAGTCCCCATCAGAACCCCTTTACACCTCAGTCTCTCCTACATCAGAGTTCCCCCTCACATCAAAGTCCCTATCAGAGTTCCCTCTTACATCCGGGTCCCCAGAAGAGTCCTACCTTACATGAGAGGGCCAGAAAAAAATCTTGCAGTGGCCCTCAATTGGCCCACTGGCTGTCGTTTGGAGACCCCTGGTCTAAGATGTAAAGAATAAGCTGCAATTCTTGCCATACCCCTGACTCCCCAATGCTTCCTTCCTGCCATTTGACTTGTCCAGCAAGGCCACTCTTCTTCACCAGTGGTGCCTTTCCTATCCAATCCCCTGTGTTCATGTAAAAGAGCGGCCGTTATGTACAGGACCTGAAAGACTGTGACTGTCACTGTAGTAGTGTTGAGGACTACAATGATTCTCCTTTTCCACAACGGTCCCACAGGTATGCAGTATGTATATGTACATTGGTCCACGTTGGTTACTTGGCACCATCCACAGACAGCTTCAGTTAGGACACAGAAAGTGAATCCAACAGAATTTTACTTCAGCTAATTGAAGTACAGATGATGTTTTTCCTGTTTTTTTGAAGTGTAAGAAGACAATGCCATTCCTAAACCCTCTCTCTGTAAATAACTGATACTGACTGAGGGAACATGGAAGAAATGGGGCGAGTCTGGCTAGGACTAGACAACATGGAAGGAGTGGGGCGAGTCTAGCTAGGACTAGACAACATGGAAGAAGTGGGGCGAGTCTAGCTAGGACTAGACAACATGGAAGAAGTGGGGCGAGTCTAGCTAGGACTAGACAATATGGAAGGAGTGGGGTGAGTCTAGCTAGGACTAGACAACATGGAAGAAGTGGGGCGAGTCTAGCTAGGACTAGACAACATGGAAGGAGTGGGGCGAGTCTAGCTAGGACTAGACAACATGGAAGGAGTGGGGCGAGTCTAGCTAGGACTAGACAACATAGAAGAAGTGGGGTGAGTCTAGCTAGGACTAGACAACATGGAAGAAGTGGGGCGAGTTTAGCTAAGACTAGACCAACTAGCAATAAACAGGAGGGGGGAATATAACAACTTACGTAATAAACAAATTGTCAAGTTGGCATACTACAGACAAAATGAAATTTTGCAGTTCCGTACAAGACATAAAATAATACACTATATTACCAAAAGTGTTGGGACGCCTGCCTTTACACGCACATGAACTTTTATGGCATCCCAGTCTTAGTCCATAGGGTTCAATTTTGAGTTGCCCCACCCTTTGCAGCTATAACAGCTTCAACTCTTCTGGGAAGGCCGTCCACAAGGTTTAGGAGTGTGTCTATGGGAATGTTTGACCATTCTTCCAGAAACGCATTTGTGAGGTCAGGCACTGATTTGGATCGAGAAGGCCTGACTCGCAGTTTCTGCTTGAATTCATCTCAAAGGTGTTCTACTGGGTTGAAGTCAGAACTCTGTGCAGACCAGTCAAGTTCCTCCACCCCAAACTCGCTCATCAATGTCTTTCTTTATGGACCTTGCTTTGTGCACTGGTGCACAGTCATGTTGGAACAGGAAGGGGCCATCCCCAAACTGTTCTCACAAAGTTGGGAGCATGAAATTGTCCATAATGTCTTGCACTACTGATGCCTTAAGAGTTCCCTTCACTGGGACTAAGGGGCCAAGACCAACTCCTTAACCACTTGCCGCCCGCCATATAGCAGAATGACGGCGGCAAAGTGGTTTCAAAATCCTGACTGGACGTCATATGACCTCTGCAGGATATTGAGCCGCTGCGCGCCCCCGGGGGCGCGCATCCCGGCGATCGTTGTTGCGGGGTGTCAGTCTGACACCCCGCAGCACCGATCTAGGTAAAGAGTCTCTGACGGAGACTCTTTACCACGTGATCAGCCGTGTCCAATCACGGCTGATCACGATGTAAATAGGAAGAGCCGGTGATCGGCTTTTCCTCACTCGCGTCTGACAGACGCGAGTAGAGGAGAGCCGATCGGCTGCTCTCCTGACAGGGGGGGTCTGTGCTGATTGTTTATCAGCACAGCCCCCCCTTGGATCCTACCCAGGACCACCAGGGAAGCCGCCCAGGACCACCAGGGAAACCAGTCACACTGGACCACCAGGTATGCCCCCTAGACCCCCAGGGACATACTAATCAGTGCAAAGGCAGCTGCCAATCAATGCCCAGGCAGCTGCCAATCAGTGCCCACTCCAATGCCTACCACCAGGGATGCCTATCAGTGCCGCGTATCAGTGCGGCGTATCAGTGCCCATCAGTGCCCATCAGTGCCGCCTATCAATGCCCATCAGTGCTGCATATCAGTGCCACCCATCAGTGCCGCCTACCAGTGCCCATCAGTGCCGCATATCAGTGCCCATCGTCAGTGCCCGTCAGTGCCCGTCAGTGCCCACTCATTGGTGCCACCTCATCGCTGCCGCCTTATCAGTGCCTGTCAGTGCTGCCTTATCAGTGCCCATCAGTGAAAGAGAAAACGTACTTATTTACAAAATTTTTAAACTGAAACAAAAGCAAAACTTTTATTTTTTTCAAAATTGTCGGTCTTTTTTAATTTGTTTCGCAAAAAATAAAAACCGCAGAGGTGATCAAATACCACCAAAAAAAAGCTCTATTTGTGGGAACAAAATGATAAAAATTTAGTTTGGGTACAGCGTAGCATGACCGCGCAATTGTCATTCAAACTGCGACAGCACTGAAAGCTGAAAATTGATCTGGGCAGGAAGGTGTCTAAGTGCCCTGTATTGAAGGGGTTAAAGTCAACCCCACATCATAATCCCCCCTCCACCAAATGATTTGGACTAGTGCACGAAGCAAGGTCCATAAAGACATGGATGAGCAAGTTTGGGGTAGAGGAATGTGACTGGCCAGCACGGAGTCCTGACCTCAAACCAATAGAACACCTTTGGTATGAATTAGAGCGGAGACTGTGAGCCAGGCCTTCTCCTACAACATCAGTGCCTGACCTCACAAATACACTTCTGGAAGAATGGTCAAACATTCCCATAGACACACTCCTAAACCTTGTGGACAGCCTTCCCAGAAGAGTTGAAGCTGTTATAGCTGCAAAGGGCGGGGCCAACTCAATGTTGAACCCTACGGACTAAGACTGGGATGTCATTAAAGTTCATGTGTGTGTAAAGGCAGGCGTCCCAATACGTAATATAGTGCACTTATAAATGAGACAGAACAATCTAGAAGTCTCATTTTATCCACGTGCAGCTGAAGCCAATTCTGTCATACAGAACAAGTCCCGACTGTCATTTTGACAGCTGTAATTTGACAAGGAAAGACTACAAATAACTTCAAATTGTGCTGAAGTTCTGGTCTATTTTTATATTGCTGACTGGAGTTTAGCTTTACAAATAAAATATACACCCTGTTGGAATTTTTTCAAACAAACCTAGGCGGAAAACAAGATAATTTATGTGTTTTAACAAAAACTCAGGTTTTGAAAGCAATCCAAGAAAATAGTAAATGATGTACTGTGGATTGTGCTTTATTGACGTTTGGTTTTTTTGGCATTTCTACTTGAACATTCAAAGTGAACATGGCCTTGCATTGCTAAGGGAGCTTTTTCTACCTTAATAATATATAACCTCTTCGACTTATAATTATTTGCTTTTACCTATAATATGTATTGCCACCAACAACATTTAAAGGAGTTCTATAAACTGAGTGTGACTTTCGCAAGCACTAAATATAGAATATTAATTAGTACGCTCTCTTAAGACCATATGGTATTCCTAACCAGCGCAATGAAGTGTTACTCAATTACAATGTATAATTTAGTAACAAGAAGGAGGAGAGCCTGGAAAGGTGGTGTGTTTGGAGGTGCTTATGGTTTTTCAGCCTCCAGACATGAGATCGCAATCCGAATGGAAACCTTTTACCTTCCCCCATAATTATAGCTGTGGCTTAGAGCTATAATAAACATCTTATTAGAAAATGTAGTTCACTTTGTTACCAAGTACTTGGCTCCAGTTCCTGTGTCTATTCCTCCCTTCCATTGCTCCCACTGATACCATTACTTTCACTAAAACCAATGATGGGGTACTACCAGGGGCGTTACTGGAACCTTCAGGGCCCCCCGGTGCAAGAAACCATTGTGGGCTGTCCTGACCCCCCCCTTCCATTCGACCCCAGGCTTCCAATTTTGGGAGGGTTCCATGGATATCCTCGCAGAACTCTGCCTCCTGTATGCCCCCTGGGATGTGCATCCAGCGCAATCATGGCAGCCCTTCACCATGTGATTAGCTGATCACATGTAAACAGACCTTTGGGTATCGGCAGCCCTTCCCTCCCACACTGTGTCTGTGTAAGGAAAGGAGAGGCGTTAACTACCAAGAATGTCATTAAATTGTTTACACTGATAATCAGTGCTGCCTACCAGTGCCACCTATCAGTGCTCATCAATGCCACCTATTAGTGTCCATCAATGCTGCCTATCAGTGCCACCGATCAGTGCTGCATTTCAGTGCCGCCTATCATTGCTCATCAAAGCTGCCTATCAGTAACACCTATCAGTGCCCATCAGTGCCGCCTATCAGTGTTTATCAATATCGCCTATCAGTGCTGCATTACAGTGCAGCATATTAGTGCTCATCAATACTGCCTATCAGTGCCCATTAATTCCGCCTATCAGTGCCACCTATCAGTGCCCATCAATGCTGCCTACCATTGCCCAGTGCCGCCTATCAGTGCCCATCAATGCTGCCTATCAGTGCCCCTTAGTGTCACCTATCAGTGCTCATCAATGATGCCTATCAGTGCCTATCAGTGCCACCGATCAGTGCTCAATGCCTATCAGTGCCGCCTATCAGTGCTCATCAATGCGCTGGGGGAGAAGGAGCAGATGGGCTGTGTCATCCCATGCGAGAGAGGAGGGAGGGAGGGAGGACGGAGGGGGGAGCAGGGAGAACTGTCGGCTCTGAGCTGTATGAGAGATACGCGCTCCACTCAGAGCCCTGGGACTAGCCATGGCTCGGATGCAAGTGCAACTGCTGCGACCCTGGTAGTTCAGCCACTGGGTACTACTTGTGGGGAGGTGCAATAAACATTCAGAGTCCAGTTGCAGAGAACAGAATCGGTCTTATTGTGAAATTCAATAGTTCACAACAAGTCAAGCGGGAACACTCACAGGATGTAACGGTGATGTGTGGCAGACCAGGTCTCAGGTGTCATGATGGGTAGAATGCGGCCTGGCTGGTCCGTATCCAAATCGGGAGGTCTCCAGGAAGGATGGGGTGTCCCTATCCTTTCCTTATTCACCTGAAACTTCTCCCTACCACTAATCACTGTCCCTACCGGACGGGTGACCCGTCCCTACACTACCCACTCGCGAAGTGCGTGCCAAGCCTGGGTCTTAAATTGACTGCCTGACCAAAGATGGCCACCAGTCACATGGGGTGGCAGAATCCAACCGGATAGCTTCCCAAGTGACCTAGGAAACCATATAGGAACCATGTTCCCCTTGACTTCCTCTCTCTCTCTGCAATGCTAACTGCAGTGGAGAAAGTACACTGAACCTGCCTACATACTCCTTTCGCTAAATCAAATGATTGGGTGTTATTCCTTCCACGAAAGCCAATAAAAAGAATTATTCTTCCCACTAAAACCAATGATTGAGCACTATTCCTACAATTACAACCAATGATGTAGCACTATTCCTCCAACTCAAACCAATGATGGAGCACTATTCCTCCCAATCAAATGAATAATGGAGTATTATTTCTTCCACTAAAACCAAAGACGGAGCACTATTCTTCCAACTCATTCTAATGATGGAGCACTATGCCTCCAACTCAAACCAATGATGGAGCACTATGCCTCCAACTCAAACCAATGATGGAGCACTATGCCTCCAACTCAAACCAATGATGGAGCACTATGCCTCCAACTCAAACCAATGATGGAGCACTATGCCTCCAACTCAAACCAATGCTGGAGCACTATGCCTCCAACTCAAACCAATGATGGAGCACTATTCCTCCAACTCAAACCAATGATGGAGCACTATTCCTCCAACTCAAACCAATGATGGAGCACTATTCCTCCAACTCAAACCAATGATGGAGCACTATTGCTCCCACTGATACCAATGATGGGGCACTATTCCTCCCACTGATACCAATGATAGGGGACTATTCCTCCCGCTGACACCAATGATAGGAACTATTCCTCCAAATAAAACCAATGATGGGGCATTGTTTACTGCCACTGACGCCAGAGTATTTTTTACTCCCACTAGCCACAATCCAGCCCTCCTAAAGCCTGAAGGACAGTAAACTGGGCCTTTGTTTGGAAACAGTGGAGACCCCTGTTATAAGGAAAACCACAAACATATAGGGAAGGTGAAATCACTCATATATAGAAACCACATATGTCTTTTTCTGGAGGTACAATCCAAAAACTGCTACAAAAAGAGAGAGTAACTACATAGTAGTTAGGCACCTTCAATGGGCCTGCATAGAAGTATAGAAAGTCACTTATAGATCACAGAATAATTTTTAATCATTTTATTTTAAAGATGTAGTTAAAAATTACCCCTACAAAGATAGAAAAACATGGAGCACAATTCATGATTGACACAATTGTCGTGGCACCACATCCATAGACATATAAGAAGAGCAAAAATAGGGAAAAAATCATTTTCAAGGTGCCATTCTTAACCCAAAGAAAGTGAATACTCCGAAGATAAAATTCAAAGCTAATTGTATTCATTTGCAAAATCTCCTTAGACATATCTATATCCATAAAAAACATTTCAGTGCAATTACATATTGATAAGAAGCTCCCTAAGAAAGCTCATTCTGCAAATCCATAACCCATAAGTATACATTTAAAATGATATTCAATGTACATATAGTATAGTGTAGTAACTGTATTTGGGCCAGACTGCAGAAAACAATTAGGCGCTGGTCTCTACGCGTTTCGCTGTTAACTGGCTTCCTCAGGAGCCCTATTTAAGTTAGGGAATAAATCACAATTATTTTCAAAGTATACAGACATACATGAATACCGTGTTTCCCCTCAAAAAAGACCGGCTGTTATATTAATTTTGGCTACAGAAAACACACTAGGGCTTATTCTCGGAGGATGTCTTATTTATTTATGGTATGTACAAAAAAGTTCCTTCCCCTGTCAGCTCAGGAGTCAGTATTGTGAAATTCTGTAATCCCTAAAATAAACCTTAGTTAAAGATGTTGTAAAATCGTGTAATCCGTTCTGTAAAAAGATTATATAATGTGCAGTGTGTCTCCTTGTGTAACTTTATTGTGGAGAAAACCTTATTTACAGTGCTCACATGACCTGCCGGAGCTCTTCTTCCCCACTCCGAATACTGCAAAGGGAGAGGCCGAGATCCCAGCTGACGTCAGCCTGCTCCGAGCACTGCAGAGGGAGGGGCTTCTGACATCAGACAGGAGAAGAAGAGAAGAGCTCTGGCGGGTCATGTGAGCACCCAGCCATGCTGTGAATAAGGTATTGTCAATAATAAAGTTTCACAAAGAGACACACTGTGCATTATATAATCTTTTTACAGAACAGATTACATGATTTTACAAGGACTTTAAATAGGGCTTATTTCCGGGGTAGGGCTTATATTACAGCCATCCCAGAAACTTGTGCTAGGTCTTATTTTCAGGGAAACAGGGTATTTATTATAGAAAACATTAGAATAAATATAGTCATACCTGAATACTTACATACATTCAGTGCCTTGAAATTTTCTACATTTTGCCATGTTACACCCAAAAACGTAAATGTATTTTATTGGGATTTTATATGATAGACCAACACAAATTGGCACATGATTGTGAAGTGGAAGGAAAATGATAAATGGTTTTCAATTTTTTAACAAATAAATATTTGAAAAGTGTGGCATGCATTTGTATTCAGCCCCCTTTACTCTGATACCCCTAACTAAAATCTAGTGGAACCAGTTGCCTTCAGAAGTCTCCTAATTAGTAGATAGAGTCCACCTGTGTGTAATTTAATCTCAGTAGAAATATTGTGGTTCTGTGAAGCCCTCAGAGGTTTTTTAGAGAAGCTTAGTGAACAAACAGCATCATGAAGGCCAAGGAACACACCAGACAGGTCAGGGATAAAGTTGTGGAGAAGTTTAAAGCAGGGTTAGGTTATAAAAAAATATCCCAAGATTTAAACCTCTCACGGAGCTCTGTTCAATCCATCATCCGAAAATGGAAAGAGTATGGCACAACTGCAAACCTACCAAGTCATGGCCGTCCACCTAAACTGATAGGCTGGGCAAGGAGAACATTCATCAGAGAAGCAGCCGAGAGGTCCATGGTAACTCTGGAGGAGCTGCAGAGATCCACAGCTCAGGTGGGAGAATCTATTAGTCGTGCACTCCAAAAATCTGGCCTTTATGGAAGAGTGGCAAGAAGAAAGACATTGTTGAAAGAAAGCCACATGAAGTCGCGTTTGCAGTTTGTGAGAAGCCATGTGGAGGACACAGCAAACATGTGGAAGAAGGTGCTCTGGTCAGATGAGACCAAATTTGAACTTTTTGGCCGAAAAGCAAAACACTATGTGTGGCAGAAAACTAACACTGCACATCACCCTGAACACACCATCCCCACTGTGAAACATGGTGGTGGCAGCATCATGTTGGGATGATTTTCTTCAGCAGAGACAGGGAAGCTGGTCAGAGTTGATTGGAAAATGAATGGAGCCAAAGACAGGACAATCTTAGAAGAAGAAAGAACCTGTTAGAGTCTATAAAACACTTGAGACTGGGGCGGAGGTTCACCTTCCAGCAGGGCAACAACCCTAAACATACATCCAGAGCTACAATGAAATCCTTTAGATCAAACCACATTTATGTGTTAGAACAACCCAGTCAAAGTCCAAACCTAAATCCAGTTGAGAATCTGTGGCAAGACTTGAAAATTGCTGTTCACAGACGCTCTCCATCCAATCTGACAAAGCTTGAGGTATATTACAAAGAAGAAGAATGGGCAAAAATGTCCCTCTCTAGATGTGCAAAGCTGGTAGAGACATCCCCAAAAAGACTTGCAGCTGTAATTGCAGAGAAAGGCGGTTCTACAAAGTATTGACTCCGGGGGGCGCCATACAAATGCACTACACAATTGAAAACCATTAATCATTTTCCTTCCACTTCACAATTATGTGCCACTCATTTTTGGTCTATCACATAAAATCCCAATAAAATATATTTACGTTTTTAATTGTAACATGACAAAATGTGGAAATGTCAAGGGGTATGAATACTTTTTCAAGGCACTGTATACTTTTTATCCTTTGCTGCATCTTAGTGCCGCTGATCTCCTGAATCTTTTTTTGTTCAGGCTCATGTGACAGAGTGACAATGCCAGAAGCACACAACACAAAAAAATAAATAAAAAAAAACTCTCTGCAGGGAACAAGCCGAAAAATTGTGTTTCTGAAAATCTGAATGTACGGTTAACATTTACTGCATTCAACAGACTGGAAAACCTCCAATGTGACAATGGCAGGAATGTGGCGTCCTGTCAGTCTGTGCTCACTAGCACACCCTATGGCTGGGGTCACGACCTCCAAACGTTTCTTGCAGCCACTTAGCAGTCTTTCTGTCATTGCGATAAGATTTTGTCCCCTGCTCTCTAACTTGACAAACCCTTCAGGCTCACTAACCATCTTAAGTCATTTTGTATAGGCTTCATGTTTGACATCTACATACAGATCGTCAGTCACATCCAGCAAAGAAAAAGTAACTGATAATTATGTGTAAGAATATGTTGTGGTCGTGTTAGGTGCCTGCAGAGGTTGTGTTAGTGTTTCACCTAGAACAACCTTTCTCAACCTTTTTTTTTTTTTACCATGGAGGAACCCTAGAAATAGTTTTCAGGTGCATTGACATGAAGGAGTAGGCTGTAGAGAGTTTTAAATAAAAGAACAAAGGATATGGTATGCCTAATAATCATGAAATGAAACTAATTTTAAAAATAACAGCCAAAAAACAAAAAAAAACAAAAAAACACACACAATTAAAACTGTAGTGACCCCTTATATTGGTGGCCTTGTAGAAATAAGCCTTTACATTGGTGACCAGTGTATAAGTAATACTTCCGATCCAGATTCAGAATACTTTATTTATCCCAAAAGGAAATTATTTACACGGGTGTTCAGAAGTGACCCCTTTCATTGGTTGTCAGTGTAGAAGTGATTCTTTGCATTGGTGGTCAGTGTGGAAGTAACACTTAAATTGGTGGTTATTGTAGACATGCCCAATTACATTGATAGTGAGAGTAGAAGTAACCTCCTTCATTGGTTGTCAATGTGGAAGTAACCTCTTGCGTTGGTGGCCAGTGTAGAAGTGACTCCCCACATTGGCAATGGTGGCCAGTGTAGAAGTGATCTTCAAATTAGTTG
Source organism: Aquarana catesbeiana (assembly GCF_042186555.1). Classification (NCBI taxonomy): domain Eukaryota; kingdom Metazoa; phylum Chordata; class Amphibia; order Anura; family Ranidae; genus Aquarana; species Aquarana catesbeiana. The sequence continues at coordinate 401,429,608 of NC_133329.1, forward strand.
TCATTGTAGACATGACCTCTTGCATTGGTGATCAGTGTGAAAGTGACCCCTTACATTGGTGGCCATGTAGAAGTAATCACTTAAATTGGTGGTCACTGTGGAAGTAACACTTATGCCCTGTACGATTTTCTGACAACGAATGTTGGATGTAAGCTTGTTGTCGAAAAGTCCAACCGTGTGTATGCTCCTCCAACAAATGTTTGAGAGCAGGTTCTCAAATTTTCAGACAACAAAACTTGTTGTCGAAAATTCCGAGCGTGTGTACATAAGTCCGACGCACAAAAGTCCACGCATGCTCGGAATCATGCAGAAGAGCCGCACTGGCTATTGAACTTCATTTTTCTTGGCACGTCGTACGTGTTGTACGTCACCGCGTTCTTGATGTTTGGAATTTCCAACAACATTTGTGTGACCGTGTGTATGCAAGACAAGTTTGAGCCAACATCCATCGGAAAAAAATCCACGGTTTTGTTGTCGGAAAATCCTATCGTGTGTACAAGGCATAAGCATTGTTCATTGGTTGTCATTGTATCATTGTGAAAGTGACCTTTTACATTGTTGGCCGTGTAGAAGTGACCCCTTACATTGGTGGCTGTGTAGAAGTGACCTCTTACATTGTTGGCCGTGTAGAAGTGACCCCTTACATTGGTGGCTGTGTAGAAGTGACCCCTTACATTGTTGGCCGTGTAGAAGTGACCCCTTACATTGTTGGCCGTGTAGAAGTGACCCCTTACATTGGTGGCCACTGTGGAAGTAACACTTAGATTGGTTGCAATTGTAGACATGACCTCTTGCATTGGTGATCAATGTGAAAGTGACCCCTTACATTGGTGGTTGCATATAAGTGCCCCCTTACATTGGTGGCTGTGCAGAAGTGATCCCTTATATTGGCGGTCACTGTGGAAGTAAGCTTTAGATTCGTTGTTAATGTAGACATCCCCCCCTTACATTGATGGTCATTGTAGAAGTGACCTCCTTCATGGTTGCTCAGAGTAGAAGTGACCCTTTAGAATGGTGGTCAGTGTAGTTATCTGTTATATTGGTGATCAATATAGAAGTGATCCCTTACATTGCCGGTTAGTATGGAACTGACTTCTTACATTTGTGGTCACTTTTAGAAATGATCCCTTATATTTGCAGTCAATGTGGAAGTGACCCCTTGCGTTAGTGGTTAGTTTAGAGTGGACCTCTTGCAATGGTCTCTAGAAGAATATACTCAAAGAGGCGTTGGGAACTTTCAAACTTGTCAAGATTTTGCTGCAATAGAGCGTATTCAAAAAAAGCAAAGATTTCTTTGGCTGTGTTGTGAAGTTTGAAGATGAATTTCTCAACAGTGCCTTGAGCTGCAGTGGTGGATGAAGGCCTGTTTTAAAGTGCTTTTACTGCTTGTACAGATTATGTTACTACTTTAGCATGCATCGTCTGGACATATGTTCACTTTAAAGTTCACCAGGGCCACCACTGTAAATGTTATATAAATGCCATCTCTACTTCCTGTGCTCTCAGCAATGTCTTCATCTCTCCAGATACAAACAAGCATCAACATAGCACCTTCTTAAAAACTTTGTCAAAAGTACAAAAAAAAAAACAACTTTATTTAAAACATTTAAAATTCACTCATAAACAATTCTGAGGTTCAGGTCTATCTACTGTATATACTGCAGTGTCATGGCACCAAAAGCCGACTCTCTATTTATTATTCTGCAGGGATGAGGTGGCACCTCAAACATCCACGTTAGTTCCTCCACCCTCCTAATCATCCCGTTCCACATTTTGGGGTTCTTCAGCAATAAAGGGTGATCTAAGGTGTATTTAGACGTAAAAAAAAAGCCAACTAAAGCCAAGTGCAAGTCTTCCATTATCAGTGGAAAAGATTTAACTAAAAGACTAAACTTGCTACAGCCCTGCAGATCGACCGTCAATCTTTTGAAATGGGAGAGGTAATTGGTAACCATTTTCTTGGTAGTAGGCAAGAGCTCGATAAATGTTATGGTGGACACTTCTGGTAGGCTCCAGAGGCTCCGCCATAATGCAAGCAAAAGGGTAGTGTGGGTCTAAGCAAAGGTTAAGGAGACGGTGAGCAAGAGAGTAGCCAGGTCAAGGTGAGGCCGCAGTCCATATTCCCATCCCACACGTTCCTGGAAGGAGCTCTAAAGGTACTGGGTGCTGTAGCGACCGCCAGCTGGATACTGGAACCTATACAATATGTAGATATTCGCCAGCACACCAAGGATCATCAATTTCGTCCAAACGGCTTTTATTCAAGAAAGATCACATCACAAAATGGTGTAGTGCAACGTTGTCAGGCATGTGACATGTCTGGCGAAAGGGTCCTGTGTGGCTCTGAAACGTTGCACTACACCATTTTGCGATGTGCTCTTTCTTGAATAAAAACCATTTGGACAAAATCGATGATCCTTGGTGTGCTGGCGAATATCTACATAAGGTACAAGTGAGGGTCTTGGCAGGGGGCAAACGAGAGATACGTCAGGTCAATCTGGGTCAGCAACAAACAGGCATCTTCAAAGACTGGAGCCATTGGGGTACCATTGAAAGTTCTGGCAGGATTCTGTGAGCACCATCGGAAGTCCTGGCAGGGATTCCATGAGCATCATTTGAAGTCTTGGCAGGGATTCTGTGAGCATTATTGGAAGTCCTGGCAGGGATTCCGTGAGCATTACTGGAAGTCCTGGCAGGGATTCCATGAGCACCATTTGAAGTCCTGGCAGGGATTCCGTGAGCATATTGGAAGTCCTGGCAGGGATTCCATGAGCATTATTGGAAGTCCTAGCAGGGATTCCATGAGTATCATTTAAAGTCCTGGCAGGGATTCCATGAGCATTATTGGAAGTCCTGGCAGGGATTCCATGGGCATCATTTGAAGTCCTGGCAGGGATTCCATGAGCATTATTGGAAGTCCTGGCAGGGATTCCATGGGCATCATTTGAAGTCCTGGCACGGATTCCATGAGCATTATTGGAAGTCCTGACAGGGATTCCATGAGCATCATTTGAAGTTCTGGCAGGATTCTGTGAGTACCATTAGAAGTCCTGACAGGGATTCCATGAGCATTATTGGAAGTCCTGGCAGGGATTTCATGGGCATCATTTGAAGTCCTAGCAGGGATTCCATGAGCATTATTGGAAGTCCTGACAGGGATTCCATGAGCATCATTTGAAGTTCTGGCAGGATTCTGTGAGTACCATTGGAAGTCCTGGCAGGAATTCCATGAGCATCATTTGAAGTCCTGGCAGGGATTCCGTGAGCACCATTTGAACTCCTGGCAGGGATTCTGTGAGCACCATTTGAACTCCTGGCAGGGATTCTGTGAGCACCATTTGAACTCCTGGCAGGGATTCTGTGAGCACCATTTGAACTCCTGGCAGGGATTCTGTGAGCACCTTTGGAAGTCCAGGCAGGGATTTTGTAAATACCATTGGAAGTCCTCCAGGGATTCTGTAAGCACCATTGGAAGTCTTGGCAGATATTCTATGAGCAACAGGCTCCTTTTACAGCCACAGGCCCAAAAACGTATGGCACATTTTACCTTCCAAACGGGCATCCAAAATTAGAGCTATAGGGATTTTTAATGTACACGTTTATCTTAAAACTTTCCTAAATGTTTCTTTTCAATGATCCGCAGAATACAATAAAAACTTAGTTCTTTATAAAATGGCTCTCAATAGTTTGATAGAAATGCTTCTAATGCAGCAAAGTGGTTTTATTTTTGGAACAAAGATGATATTGTGTCAGGGTAAAATGTTTATTTGGAAAAATCATGTAATTGAGTTCCAGGCAGCTCGTCAACTCGGTGAATAATTAATTAGCTGTTACTCTAAAGCCCATAAAACGTGTCACATTAAAAGCGCAGCACAAAGGCTGCAAAGTCCTTGACGATGTTCAGCACTTTCTCAAGTGTTTGTTCAACAAGGGTTGACATTTATTACTCTGACTACAGGAGTGTTCATCTGCCTTGTGTTCTCCCACCTTGACATCTTGAATTTTGTGCATGAACTGTTCTTTGTTTAACTGCCGCATGGGTAATTATTACTGGACTAATTAAAGGATTTTCGAGGACACGCCAAAAAAATGCACACTGTAATACTGCAAATAACTTTGTTTGGCTACAGTATGGCAGGAGTCTCCAAACTTTCGAAACAAAGGGCCAGGTTACTAACCTTCAGAGTTTAAGGAGGGGGGGGCTGTGGACCATCATTAGTATCATCAGTGGGAGGAATAGTGCCCCATCATTGATATAAGTGAAATAAATAGTGCCCAATTATTGGTATAAGTGGAAGAAATAGAGCCCTGTTACTTATATCAGTGTAAGGAATAGTGCCCCATCATTGGTGTCAGTGATAGGAATAGTGCCCCATCATTGGTATCAGTGGGAGGAATAGTGCCCCATCATTGGTATCTGTGGGAGGAATAGTGCCCCATCATTGGTGTCAGTGATAGAATTAGTGCCCCATCATTGGTGCCAGTGGGAGAAATAGTGCCCCATTGTTGGTGTTAGTGGGAGAAATAGTGCCCTATCAGTTGGAGGAATAGTGCCCCACCATTGGTGTCAGTATGAGGAATAGTGCCCCATTGCTGGTATCAGTGGGAGGAATAGTTCCCCATTGTTGGTGTCAGTGGATGGAAAAGTGCCCCGGCACTGGTGTCTGTGGGAGGAATAGTGCCCAATCATTGGGTATTAGTAGGAGGAATAGTGCCCCATTGATGATATTAGTGTAAGGAATAGTGCCCTATTGTTAGTGTCAGTGGGAGGAATAGTGCCCCATCATTGGTGTCAGTAGGAGGAATAGTGCCCCATTGCTGGTATCAGTGGGAGGAATAGTGCCCCATCATTGATGTCAGTAGGAGAAATGGTTCCCCATTGTTGGTGTCAGTGGATGGAAAAGTGCCTCGGCATTGGTGTCAGTGGGAGGAATAGTGCCCCATTGCTGGTATTAGTGTAAGGAATAGTGTTAGTGGGAGGAATAGTATCCCATTGTTGGTGTTAATGTGGGGAAGTGCCCCATCATTGGTGTCAGTGGGAGGAATAGTGCCCCATCACTGGGTATTAGTAGGAGGAATAGTGCCCCATTGTTGATATTAGTGTAAGGAATAGTGTTAGTGGGAGGAATAGTATCCCATTGTTAGTGTTAATGTGGGGAAGTGCCCCACCATTGGTGTCAGTGGGATGAATTGAGCCCCATTGTTGGTGTCAGTGGGAGGGATAGTTCTTTTGTAGCTCCTCACTACGGCCATATTGGTTGTACTGTTCCCCTGATGTGTCATTCTAACCATAAGAAGAGGTAGATTGTATTTAAAGGACAGCCTGAAAGCAAGCATGAGGAAAGGATGGAATTACATGCAACAGAACATTTTTTAGTCCTGTTAATAAACATGGTTATTTCATTTCCCTCTCCAGCTCTGTATGAACAGTCATGTGAAGCCTACAAGCACAAGGGTTACCCGTCTGACTATTACTACATTGACTCTGATGGCAGCGGGCCTCTTGGACCCATGCGTGTTTACTGCAATATAACTGGTAAGAAGTGTGACCTCTTTTTTTCTTACTTATAGCATGTGTAAATGAAAACCATACTGTTCTGTAACACCAATCACATTGTAAGGCGTCTCCCGAGGCTGTAATTTAAAGGATTTGTGTTTTATTTTTATGTTACCCTTGAAGCAAAAAAATAGAAAATAAAACACCCCTCTCCTCATTGTATGCTATTTTTTTTTTGGTTTGCCACTTTAACATTGGCATGCCCCAGGGGTCCCAGGTTCTTCTATGGTGCCCCCCAGCAGGTAACGAGGGCTCACTCAAGGCCGATTGGTCTTCACCAGAGCTCCTGATATTGCAGATGAGCCTGAAACCCTAGTGCTTCCTGGTTTTCCTTGCTGCAAACTGGCACCAGGTCATGGCCCTCATATCACCCCACCATTGGGATTGCTAGGACGGAAGCGTTATGATGTGATAGACCAAAGAGTAGTCGGGTCCAGGAAAAGGTCTTGGCGGGCAGCGAACAAGAAAGTAGTCAGGTCCAGGCAGGGCTCAAGTCAGCTGGGATGCAGGAGATTAGTCAGGTCAAGGCAGGGGTCAGCAGGAATGAGAGAGCGGCCAGGTTAGGTGGCAACAAACAGGCAACTGGCCGGTAGGTATTAGAATAGCTCTCAGTTAACTAATAATACGACACAGCGCTTTTCACTTCAAAGGCTGCAGCTTAAAGTGGAGTGAAAGCCTTCAGCCAAGGAAGCTGCCATCTTAGCCTCTGTTTGATCTGCAGTTGCCATGGTTCAGCACTTGTGAGCATCTATGACATTAGCCATTTGATGGTTTGACAGTTCAGCTGAGAGTACAAGCAACTGCTAAGCTAGTATTCATTCAAGGCATGCTTTGGGTATAACTGTTTGGGGAAACAGTTAAATCAGTGGGTTTAGTTACACTCTAAATACCCTTCTTATCCAGATTATTTGCTAAAAAATGTGCCAATCCCGGTAGAGATCCTGGTAGTACTGTTGGATGTCCTGGCAGGGATTCTGTGATTACCATTGCAAGTCCTAAAAAGGACTTTGTAAGTACTACTGGAAGTCCTGACAGGGATTTTCTGTGTACCATTGGAAGTCCTGGCAAGGGTTCTACGAGTACCATTGGAAGTCCAAGCCAGGGTTTTAAGAGTACCATTGGAAGTCCAAGCCAGGGTTTTAAGAGTACCATTGGAAGTCCAGGATAGGATTTTGTGGCTACAACTGGAAGTCCTAGCAGAGGTTCTATGAGTACCATTGGAAGTCCAGGCAGAGGTTCTATGAGTACCATTGGAAGTCCAGGCAGAGGTTCTATGAGTACCATTGGAAGTCCAGGCAGGGATTCTGTGAGTACCATTGGAAGCCCAGGCAGGGATTCTGTGAGTACCATTGGAAGTCCAGGTAGGGATTCTGTGAGCACCATTTGAGGTCCTGGCAGGGATTTTGTGAGTACCATTGGAAGTCCTGACAGGGATTTTGAGAGTATGGTTGGAAGTCCTGGTAGGGATTAAGACCCCTTTCACACTGCCGGCGTTTTTCCGGTGCTACAGCGCTAAAAATAGCGCTTGCATAGCGCCTGAAAAAAAGTGGCTCCATTCACTCCAGTGTGAAAGCCCGAGGGCTTTCACACTGGAGCGGTGCACTGGCAGGGCGCCACAAAAAGTCCTGCCAGCAGCTTCTTTGGAGCGGTGAAGGAGCGGTGAACTCACTAACAATAGCGCCGCTTTACCGCTGACGCCGGTGGCGGCCTCGGTTTGAAAGCCTGATTAGTGAGTAGCATTGTAAGTCCTGTTAGGGATTCTATGAGTACCACTGGAAGTGCAGGCAGGGATTCTGGAGGACCATTGGAAGTCCTGGCAGGAATTTTGTGAGTACTTACATCTGTTTGATCAGATGCTTTGGAGGCCAGAGGAGAGATCTGGGGTCTAATAGACTCCAGATCTCTCCAAAAGAAGGACCTGTCATAGCCCATGATATCATAAAGGATGCTGTTTAATAAATCAATAAATAAATAAATAATAAAGGTAAAAGTTATTTAGGTAAGGTAATAATAAAGGTACAGTGTAAAAATAATTAAATAAAATAAATAGCCCAAATTTGTGCCCTGTTTCCCAAGCTCACCCGCAAAAGCGAACGTGCACGTAGGTCCTGCATACATATGTAAACAGCGATCACACCACACGTGAGGTATCGCAGCAAACTTCACAGCAATAATTCTAGCAGCAGACCTCCTGTGTAACTCTAAACTGGTAACCTGTAACGGCTGTAACGTCGCCTATGGAGATTTTTAGGTACTGTAGTTTGGTGCCGTTCCACGGGCGTTCGCAATTTTAAAGCGTGACATGTTAGGTACCTATTTACTCAGGATAACATCATCCTTTGTATTTTACCAAATTGGATATTATATTGTGTTTGTGTTCACTAAAACTCATTAAAGTGTATGTTTTCCTAGCATTTAAGCATTTAACCGCTTCCCGAGCGGCGCACACAGATGTACGTCGGCAGAATGGCACAGGCAGGCAAATGGGCGTACAGGTACGCTCCTTTAAATTTGACGCCTTTTGGGCACGTGTGTGCCCGCTGTGGGAACTCGATGTTCTCCAGCGGCCCGCGATTGCGGTGTGGAGAGGTAGAACAGGGAGATGCCTTTGTAAACAAGGCATCTCCCCGTTCTGCCTTGTGTAATGACAGAGATCTACTGCTCCCTGTCATTGGGAGCAGTGATCGCTGTCATGTCCTAGGTAGCCCCCCCCAGTTAGAATCACTCCCTAGGACACACTTAACCCCTTTATCGCCCTCCGAGTGGTTAACCCCTTTACTGCCAGTGACATTTACACAGTAATCAGTGCATTTTTATAGCACTGATCGCTGTATAAATAACAGTGGTCCCAAAATAGTGTCAAAAGTGTCCGATGTGTCCGCCATAATGTCGCAATCATGATAAAAAAAGGAGCTGCAGCTACGTGGGCCTCCCGGATCGAGGACCACGAGGTAGTACTCCTAGCACATACCTGTCGGCCAGGAGGGCCAGCAGGTGGAACGAAACGAACCCCAAAACATGGCGTCTGTCCCATAAATACCCTCTCCCAGAATGCAACTCGGAGGACCACCTCCACCGAGTTATCTCCGGGACAGAGGAGCACCCATACGCTTCAGCGTGTTACCTTTCCAACACCGACCCATGGTGACAACGACACCCACAGCCATAGTGTGAAACTACATGCAACTTAGTCAAGCTGGAACAGAGGAAAATCTGACTATGTATGAACAGATAACCCACTAAATTTACCTATCAGCGGTAGATTGAAAATCTACCAGCGCTACACATGTATGTCAGAATTGGCCCAGACTGGAACTGGTTATTGACCATGGTTTTGGAATGGGGTGTCCAACAAGCTCATATAAAGTATGATGGAAAAAAAAACAAACCATGTAGTGTAGTTCTTTTGTGCAGGGTCTACCCGTAATTGAACTGCGACTATGGTCTGTGCGGTCTGAATCTCAACATTAGCATATAAGCTCAGGGTGCGTATAGCAAATATATAATCAAAATGTAAAAGATGGACAGGACCACAAGGAGAGACCAAATGAAAAAGCATAAGAAGAATGAAAGAAAAACAAATGAATAAATTAATAATAAGTGGTTACGCACAACAATTTGTTACAGGTATAAATCCGAACAAAGCTGACCTTGTGCTTTTCTACTTTGAGTTAGATGTTTCCAGAGCTATAAAACAAAGCTTTGGCAGGCCTCTAATCCCATACAGCGGCGTATATTCTCTGCAATCGTATTACATGTGCGTTGTACTGCATGTCAGATCTGGAAGTGACACTTTGCTGTTCATTTGCAGGATCTGATATCTGTGTTACTGCAGAGTACAAGATGTCAGATTCAGGAATGACATTCCGTTCTTCAATTTTTAGATCTGATATTTCTGCTAGTGCAGTGTACAGGATGTCAGCGATAGCTCTATTGCCACGGCGTGGTAAGATTTTAATCAAATCTCTTTGACGTGCCTTTCTAGTATCTCATCTGTTCAGCATCTAAGCCAGCCACTGCAGCAATATCATAGATGTTCTGTAAACAAGGATGTACCTGCAAGCTACACAGATTAGTGTGCATCCTAGGGGCTCATTACTAATACAAATCTAGGGTCTTTGGCACCCTCCCCTTTTTGCTTTCTATCCTTTTTTCCCCATTCTTTTTCATCCCTGCCACGGTCCTTTCCCTTCCCCTTTCCTGTCCCTTTGTTTGTTTCCCTTAACATCCAGTCCTTCTTTTTGCCTTTCCTTTGTTTTTTTCCATTCCTCTTTTTTTACTTTTCTTTTCAATGGCCTAACCTTCTCTTCCCTACATTTACATTTCTTCCCCTTCTATATATCTTTCTTTTCCTGTTCCTTTCATGCTTTCTTTTTCATATTCTATCATATCCACTTTCTTTCCCTTACTCTCTATTCCTTTGCTTTCCCTTCCATGTTAGTTTTCTTCTACTCTACGTCCTTGTTCCTTTCCTTTCTTTCGCCCCCCCCATTACCATCTCTCCTATGTTGCATCCTGTTTCCCTTTCCTTTGAGTTCCTCTCCCTTTTATGCTTTACCTTTGCTTTCCATTCGCATTCATGCGGCTTTTCTTACTTTTTTGCCCTTTTCCTTACACTTTGAGTTTTTTTTTTTCTTTTCCGTCTCCCTTTTCCTTCTTCTTTTCTTTTTACTCCTTACCTTTCCCTCCCCTTCTCCTTCCCTTCAATGTTCCTTTCTTTTGTCTTTGCACTTTCCCTTTCTGTTCCCTTCTCTCTTTCCTTTGCCTTCTCCCATTTATTTCTTACCTTTTGTTGACCTTCCCTTCCATATTTCGTTCCTTTCCATGACATTTTTCATTCTTTTCCCTTTTATCCCTTTTCTCCTTCCCTTCAATGTTCCTTTCCTTTGCATCTTCCCTTTCCATTCCCTTCTCTCTTTCCTTTGTCTTCTCCCTTTTATTCCTTACCTTTCCTTACTCTCTATTCCTTTGCTTTCCCTTCCATGTTAGTTTTCTTTTACTCAACGTCCATGTTCCTTTCCTTTCTTTCTCTCCCATGTTGCATCTTGTTTCCCTTTCCTTTGAGTTCCCCTGTCATTTCCCTTCTCCTTTTTATGCTTTACCTTTGCTTTCCATTCCCTTTCATGTTGCTTTTCTTACTTTTTTGCCCTTTTCCTTACACTTTGTGTTTTTTTTTTTTCCCTTCTTCCTTTTATTCCTCACCTTTCCCTCCGCTTCTCCTTCCCTTCCATGTTCCTTCCTTTTGTCTTTGCACTTTCCCTTTCTGTTCCCTTCTCTCTTTGCTTTGCCTTCTCCCTTTTATTTCTTACCTTTCGTTCTATTATCTTTTTCATTCTTTTCCCTTTTTATCCCTTTCCTATTCCTTCCCTTCCATCTTCCTTTCCTTTGCCTTTGCATCTTCCCTTTCCATACCCTTCTTTCTTTCCTTTGTCTTCTCCCTTTTATTCCTTACCTTTCCTTACTCTCTATTCCTTTGCTTTCCCTTCCATGTTAGTTTTCTTTTACTCAGCGTTCACAATCCTTTCCTTTCTTTCGTTTTTTTTTCCCCTCCATTACCTTCTCTCCTATGTTGCATCTTGCTTTTTCTTTGAGTTCCCCTGTCATTTCCCTTCTCCCTTTTATGCTTTACCTTTGCTTTCCATTCCCTTTCATGCTGCTTTTCTTACTTTTTTGCCCTTTTCCTTAAACTTTTGGTTTTTTTTTCCTTTTCCGTCTCCATTTTCCTTCTTCCTTTTATTCCTTACCTTTCCCTCCCCTTCTCCTTCCCTTCCATGTTCCTTTTGTCCTTGCACTTTCCTTTTCTGTTCCCTTCTCTCTTTCCTTTGCCTTCTCCCTTTTATTTCTTACCTTTCGTTGACCTTCCATATTTCGTTCCTTTTCATTACCTTTTTCATTCTTTTCCCTTTTATCCCTTTCCTTCTCCTTCCCTTCCATGTTCCTTTCTTTTGCCTTTGCATCCTTCCTTTCCATTCCCTTCTTTCTTTCCTTTGTCTTCTCCCTTTTATTCCTTACCTTTCCTTACTCTCTATTCCTTTGCTTTCCCTTCCATGTTAGTTTTCTTTTACTCAGCATCCACGTTCCTTTCCTTTCTTTCGTTTTTTTTCCCCCTCCATTACCTTCTCTCCTATGTTGCATCTTGTTTCCTGTTCCTTTGAGTTCCTCTGTCATTTCCCTTCTCCCTTTCATGCTTTACCCTTACTTTCTATTCCCTTTCATGTTGCTTTTCTTACTTTATTGCCCTTTTCCTTACACTTTGTGTTTTTCTTTTTCCTTTTCCATCCCCCTTTTCCTTCTTCCTTTTATGCCTCACCTTTCCCTCCCCTTCTCCTTCCCATCCACGTTCCTTTCTTTTGTCTTTGCACTTTCCCTTTCTGTTCTCTTCTCTCTTTCCTTTGCCTTCTCCCTTTTATTTCTTACCTTTCGTTGACCTTCCCTTCCATATTTCATTTCTTTCCATCCATTACCTTTTTCATTCTTTTCCCTTTTATCCCTTTCCTTCTCCTGCCCTTCCATGTTCCTTTCCTTTCCATCTTCCCTTTCCATTCCCTTCTCTCTTTCCTTTTGTCTTCTCCCTTTTATTCCTTACCTTTCCTTCTCCTTCCCTTCCATGTGCCTTTCTTTTGTCTTTGTACTTTCTTTTTCTTTCCCCTTCTCTCTTTCCTTTCCTTTCTCCCTTTTATTTCTTACCTTTCCTTCTCCTTCCCTTCCATGTTCCGTTCCTTTGTCTTTGTACTTTCCCTTTAAATTCCCTTTTTCATTATTTTCCTTTCTCCTTTTTATCCCATTCCTTTCCTTCCCGTTCCCTTCCATGTTCCTTTTCTTTGCCTTTGCACTTTCCCTTTCCGTTCCCTACTCTTTTTTATTTACCTTCTCTCCTTTATTCTTTACCTTTCCTTCCCCTTCCCTTCCACGTTTCTTTCCTTTACTTTTGTACTTTTCCTTTCTGTTTCTGTCTCTCCCCTTTACTTTTCTCCCTTTTATTACTTACTTTTCTTTCCCTCACCCTTCATGTTGCTTTTTTCCCTTTTTTTACTTTCCCTTCGTGTTTCTTCTTTATTTTTTCCCATTATTCTTTTCTCTATTCCCTTTGCTTTCCTTTTGTGTTATCCTTGTCCTTTCCTTCTCCTCTTTTTCAGGTTCCTTACCTTACCTTATTTTCCTTGTTTATTTTCTTTCCCCACCCTTCCATGATCCTTTTACTTCCCTTTCCTTTCAATTTGTTTTTGCCTTTTCCATCTTTTTTTTATGTTCACCTCCCTTTGTGCACCTTTCCCGTCTTTATGTTTAAGCTTATATGTTTTCTGCAGTTGAAGGTGCAAATTATATCTGTATCTTCCTATGTAGACCTGTAATACATTTCACTGTAATATAAGGAAAGTTTCACACTTGTGTTCTGATAATTAATGCTAATTCCTGGCTGGATACCCTGAGCGCCTCTCCACAATTGAAGCCCCTGAGTCTCTTCTCCCCTCGGGGGGCCATTAACCTTAGACACTCTCTTCTGCTATAATCCCCGCTGTTCTCACTCTTTCCCTGGGGGATGAAGCTAGTGAGAGCCGCTGGGAAATTCAGCTCTTCTAAATGTTCAGGGGTTAGACGTGTAAATGGAATCTGGAAACATGGATTTGATTAAATGTCAATGTTCTCTGTGGAAGAAACATTTTCAGGTAATTTTGGTTTGGTGTGTAGACCACTCCTGGCCCATTCAAGTATGTTAAAGAGGCGCCACAGTCAAAATCAAAGAAAAATAATGATCTTTTTCAGTGCAGCTAGCTCAGTACTGTCTGTATGTGATGTACAAGGTCTCATTCACAGGTATACAATTATAATGGGTTATGTTGTGTGGTCATGCTGGATACCAATGACGTTGTAAACACAGGGAACTGAGGTTTTCAATATATTCAATTAGAATCTAACTGCAGGGCATCCTCTGAGTTTTCTTTGAAGGCTTGCCAACAGTTTCTCACAGTTCTTGACCTTCACAGTAGCTCTGATACCTCATGTTATGCAAGTACTTTTGGTTTGGCATGGTGGCCGTTACCTTGAGACTGGGTTCACACTGAGGAACGGAGCAGCTCACAGCAGGGGGTCCGGGACGTCTCCATTCACTGTTTCAAGTCCGATTTCAGCCCGAATTTTCAGCTGAATTCGGACCTGAAACGGACCAGAAGACACACAGGACTCCTGTGCAATTCGCACCGGAGCTGCTCTGGAGATGTGTGAACTAGCTCCATAGAGAGCCGGTCACAATCTCCTGAAATGCGAATTGGATGCGGGGAAACCCACTTCCAAATTGCACTGGTGTGAACCCAGCCTGAAGCAAAAACATAGGCTGATGCTTTGCTATTAACTTCGGAGGCAATAAAGTCCAGGATTTTACACAAGTAGAAATGCTGTCCAATGTTTTTCAGTGTGGAAGGGCATGCAAACTAAATGACGTGCCTTTGTATATCAATTCTTTATTCATTCATCATTGGGGATGTAACTTGGCATAGGTGGCTTACAACTTTTGTTTTTCTTTGCCCATCACCCATTGAAAGGGTTGGTTGGTGTTTATGTCGCATACATGATCTGCTCTCCACGCAATGCTCCTCATACATTTCCTAGAGTTGCTGACAAAGGAGCTCTTTTCCTTTCATTTTTGTTCTGCAGACTATCCCAGATGAAGAAACCAGTGGTCACCAAAATGTGTGGTAATGGCACAGAGCTGACAGGCAGGGAGGGGGGGGGGGGTTAGGAGGACAGAGGAGAGCTGCGGATGATGGAGGTATGTAAACTGACCATGGTGGCAGGGTTTAGCCATGGTCAGTTTACCGGGGAGAGGGCAGAACCAAGCAGGATCATCCAGGTATTTTAGATGATACAAGGGGCCAAATTACACAACACAAGCACTGTGCTGTTATTCATGGTTTAAGGGAACAGGATCCATTTTTTTGTTTTTTTAGGGTAACAAATGCTTTAACTATGTATTTTAGTAATGTGGTCTAGAGAGGACATGCTGCATGAGCCAACTACACCAGGAGGCAGAGACAGTTGGAACTGGTGGTTACCGTATTTTCACATCTGTAAGGGTCAAAGCTCTAGGTCTGCAAGCTTTACACATTATCTTCAGTATTCTACACATCTGGTTGATTTATTAAAGGAGTAGACCAAGTTCACGTTGAAGAAAAAAAGTAAGTCTGCAAAGTGAACTTTCACTTAGCTTATTAAAGGAGAAGTACAGCCAAAGCTTGTTTGGCTGTACTTCTCCTATGGATCACAGGAGTTCAGTTTGTTCTGCACTCCTGTGACCCATTTTCAGCCGACAACAGGCTAAAGCCCGCTGTCAGCTGACGTTACAGAGCCGCTCCAGGCTGGGGAAATATTGCGACCATGGTTAGGATCCACCGGCACTCGGCTCAGCCTCTCATTGTGTAGCTAGGAGCCTGAGCCAGCCGCTCACGTCCCCTCCACAGCCCAGCGCTCCGGTGAGCAAGGGGGGACGGAGGGGGGGGTTGGCAGAGCAGAGAGCCGGTGACTGATAGTCACCGGCTCTCTGCTCACAGAGCACCGAGAATGGAGCGATCAGCGGTGTTTGATCACTCGGTTCTCAGCCTTAGAGCCAGCGGGAGACAGATGCAGCATTGATCACCTGTTTTTAAAAAACCCCCAAAAACCTCAACTTCTCAACTTCTCTTCTAAATGTGGTGAAGTTAAGTGAATGAATGATTGAAGTTAGCACAGCTTCACTTCCTTCACTAAGCCACATTAAAAAAAAACCCTTACTGCAGTAAACATGACCTACTCCTTTAGTAATCAACCCCACCAAATCAAAGATATGTGTGAAATTGGTGGACTGATACCAAAGGATTGTGCAAGTGTTGTTGTGCTAAGGCTGTAGTTTGCAATATTTTACTGTCAGTCTTACAGTACCTTCACTCTGATAATAAGGCCGGACCCCCCCCCACACACACACACACGCACGCACGCACACAATTTTTTCTGGGACCGGCATGATTTTTACAGTTTTGCTGGAAGTGCTTTGCTTTCCAATTCTCCCACATCCAAAATAGAAAAGACTGACGCATAGCGTGCATGGAACCCTTAGGAACAAAATGTGGGTTTGGGAAATTGAGACATCTAACAGTATTAGTCACTCTTTTAAATTATCAATAGACCTTATACTAAAAAAGAGATGTGTATATGTATGGGGGGCGCTAGGGATAAGCTCCAGGAAGCAAGGGGGGGCGACACAATCATTGCTCCACAATTATTGCTGTACTGATGTGCATGCTTCCGACTCAACAAATCACCAATGTCTAATTTTACAAATAGTGACAAGTGGAGAACTTGAAAGCTTGAAAGGCAAAAGCAGAGGGAGAAAAACAATGCAAAATCCAAGTGTGGCGTCCAGCTATCTAGAAAACAAAAAAAAACAGCTGGGTGCATTGTTAGATGAACCGCAAGAATGCTGCGCTCCAACTGTACTGGCCCCCATATGATGTCACTGCTACAGTTTGCGCAGATGCAGGACCTGTTTCGAGGTGTTTTCCTCTTTCTCAGCTGAGAAAAAGGAAGTCTCCTTGAAACGTGTTCTGCATCTGCTAATGGTCCAGCAGTGACAAAATTTGGGGACCAGTATAGTCAGAGTGGAGGATTCCTGTGGTTCATCTGCCGCCACAGCAGGCTTGTTTATATAACGGTCATATGGACCTTGCTCATTATCTCTCTCCACATCCATGGTCAGGGTGCCTGGAAGTGTTCCACTCAACTCATTCTCTTCTCCACCACAGTGCTCTTCATTCTTGATGTTTTAGCCCTTTGAGTAGAACTAATGGTGAATTTAGTATGTTTTCCAACGGTTACGCTGCACTATGACGTTAGCGTTGGTTTTCTCCCTCCTCTCTGATCTACGGCATACAGATGGAGTTCCCTCTCCATTAAAGCAGCAGCATACCATAAACAGTGAACATTGTCAGCTGTTCTAGTTTTATCAGATACCCACTCCTTTCTGTTTTTCAGGTTGCATATATTGTGTGTTTACACATCTGTGGTCACTATCTAGTACACACGATTAGATTACATTGTGGATATTTGTGTTCGTTTATTGAGTAATAGAGACAGTATTGTTTAATTGCCTTGAGTTGACTTTAATTAAGCCATGCCTCTGAGTGCTTGTTGGTGTTAGGCAGTTTGTTTCAAGTTGGAGAACATTGAAGGGCAAAGTAAAATATATTTATAGTTGCCATGAAGTCCAATAAGGCAATGATCCAAGGCAGAATGTTGCCATCATTACTTGTGGCCTCTTTCCGGGGGGTAGGTGAGTGACAATACTCAATACACAAGTCATTCTCAACCTTTTTACCCCAAAGAAACGATTTAAATAGTTTTCAGTTCTCTGGGTACCTCTGCTCAATTGAAGTCCTCAGGGGGTCAAGTTGGAAAAATGTCCCTTACATTGGTGATCAGGGAAGAATGTTCTTCCCCTCCCCCCTCTGCCACCATTCCAGACAGCTAAAAAGATAATTGGTGTCATACTGCTGGCTCAGCCAAGTGTCACTGGACCCGGGACTATCCAGGGACCATCAGATGGGAGGTCAATCAGCAAACTCAAAGAACCCTAGTAACCTCTTGAGGAACCCTATTTGAGAATGGCTGTAATACTGTGCTTCCACCGCTAACATATTCTGCTACCTATTGCCAGCTGTGGTGTGTCCAACTTTCTGGTTCTGGGTTCCTGGCTCTACACAAGTATTGGCTAATATTTTTTTTTAAACTGATAGAGTCTTTTTAAAGTATATAGACGTTACAATCCTTATTTAGGCTTATTCTGCAGCCATGTGGCATTTTTTTGTTTTGTTTTAGTCAATGGAAAGCACTATGGGGATTAGATCAATTCTTAAAAAAAAATGGCACCATCAGATGGGAGGTCAATCGGTCACTGCTCAATGAACCCCTAGCAACCTATGGAGGAACCCTGGTTGAGAATGGCTGCAACAGACTGTGCTTCCACAGCCAAAATATTCTGCTACCTATTTTTATCTGTGGTGTGTCCAGATTTCTGATGGTGATGGGGGAGTGCATAAATAGTTTGTAGTCTCAGAGAGCAGAGTTGTTTCCAACTTTCTGGGTGTGGGTTCCCAGATATAGCCCCTTCCTAGTTGGACTTCTAGGTTTAGCTAGGCAAATTTCATTTTGTAGCTCTCCTGTAGTCAGCAAGCAGCCCGAATATTTATGAAACCCCAGCCAATACCTGGGGAGGTGTGCCCAGATAGGGAGTGCATAAATAGTTTGTAGCCTCAGAGAGCAGGGTTGTTTTCCTATGAGGGGTGGTACCCAAACAGAAGGGCTACCAGCCCTTCCTTGCCATCCTGCGGAGTGTCCAGCCTGTCTCATTGAGGTCCCATCTGTACTTAGCTCGAGGCCTATCTTGTTGCAAGCCCTTTGGAAACCAAAATAGGAATGTCCCTGAGGATCTGACCTTAGAGCTTTACAGAGGAGAATGCCTGCCTGAGACATCCAAGCCCTGGGGACACTGAAAACACAGAACCAAGGGAGAAGGATCTCAATGACTGGTGCTATGTTAACCCCTGTTACATGGAGTTTGAGGCTTGCCTGGCCTGGAACATTGCTAATGGTGTACCAGTGCTGCCCACATAATGTCCTGTTGCTTGAGGGACTGTGTTCAGAAGCTGCTGCCAAAGGGAGAATGTCCTTCCATTCCTTTTTAGAGTTCTGGAGTATCCCACAGCTCCCTATACCCCATCCAAGTTACTTTACAATAAACTTTTAAAAAAGGCAATCCCCTAGACCAGGGATATGGAATTAGCGGACCTCCAGCTGTTGCAGAACTACAAGTCTCATGAGGCATAGCAAGACTCTGACAGCCAAAAGCATGACACCCAGAGGCAGAGGCATGATGGGACTTGTAGTTTTGCAACAGCTGGAGGTCCGCTAATTACATATCCCTGCCCTAGACCAAGGGTCTCCAAACTTCCTAAACAAAGGACCAGTTTACTGCCCTTCAGACTTTAGGGGGGCTGGACTGTGGCTATTGGAAGTAGAAAATGTCCTGGCATCAGTGGGAGTAAACGGTGCAACTTTGGCATTGGGGGAGATATAGTGCATCATCATTGGTGGCAGTGAGACGAATAGTGCCATAATGTTGGTGTCAGTCGGGGGAATAGTGCCCCAATGTTGGTGTCAGTGGGAGGACTAGTGCCCCATCGTTAGTGTCAATGGGAGGAATAATGCCCCATCGTTGGTGTCAATGGGAGGAATAGTGACCCATCATTGGTGTCAATGGGAGGAATAGTGACCCATCATTGGTGTCAATTGGAAGAATAGTGCCCCATCGTTGGTGTCAATGGGAGGAATAGTGCTCCATTGTTGGTGTCAATGGGAGAAATAGTACCCCATTGTTGATGTCAGTAACAGGAATTATGTCCCATTATTGGTCCCAGTGGGAGGAATAGTAACTTGCGTCAATAAGAGGAAAAGTGCTCCAAGGGCCAAATAAAGGCACGTAAAGGGCCGCAGTTTGGAGACCACTGCCTTAGACTGTTTCTGACCTTGAGGAGTGGAAGTTGCTGTTTGCCTGGCTGCTGTTGAGCTAGTGGCAATAGAACCTGGGACTAAGCTAGAGTCCCTTGCGGGGAAGGGAGGGGTTACGCTACACAAGTATTAACAGATATATTTTTTTGTTTGTTTTCTTTTTTTAGTGATATAGTCTTTTTAAAGTATATAGACTTTACAATCCCTATTCAGACGTATTCTGCAGCCATGTGGCATTTTATTTGTTGCGGCTTGAAGCAGCTGGCTCGGTATTCAGGAAGGGTTTGTTAACATCGCATGTTTTGTTCCTTGGGTCATCCCTCTTTTCAGGAGCCCAGATGGCTGCTTAAAGAATAATTGTTTGCTTTGTTGACGGCTGAAGAGCCTGGAGTTATGTTGCAGCAAGCTGCAGCTTCCTCGCTCAGCTAACTCCGCAGTCGCATGAGTCCGATCTGACAGGCTTTGCAAAACTATTAGTGGTGAGAACGCGCGCGGGAAACGAGTGATATGGGCCAACGCATCACCTGGTACATGACACCAAAGAGAGATGCGCGACAGATCTATTAGAGGGATGTGGGGAGGCAGTTATGTTTAAAATTAAGCAAATAATCCGTGGAAGATATAGGTCGGCGATGTTTAAACAGCCCAGAGGATATAGAACGTTATTAAAGAAACCGGAGGGGGGCTGCTCAGCATCGAGATACAATTTGCAGCTTCTAGCGAAGAAAGACATTATTGTTCAGTAGGAAGTAATAGCGAATCTGGTTTAAGAATGTCATCTTTTCTTTTGTATCTGAAATCTCACACAGACAGAGGCTTTGTGATTTTTAAGTCCAATTGTAATTTTCAAGGTAATTGGGAATATGTTAGCAGTACCTGATCTTCCTTGGCACAGTAACACCACTGAGTAAGCAAAACCTTTTGACAATGAAGTCTACTCACCCCAAGGAGCACTTGACCTTGTACTCACCTTGGAACCAGGGCCGCTGATAAGGCAATACAACCAGCCCTCCTGTACCTGTCCCAGGCCCCGACAGTTTAAAAGGGGACCGGGGAGCCTGTTGAGCAGGAGAGCCTGCTGTATTGCCTTGTGCCTCTTGTGGTTCCCCCGGCAGTTTTCTCCCTTTGGCTGCTCTGCAGGGGGATCAGTTCAACGTACTTGTCAACGGTCCCTTTATTTACCAAGCTGTCCCGTGTTGGCTTTGTCCTGATTTTGGAGCAGCGGGGGACAGCTGTAGAGTCTCTGCCTTTGCAATCAAATTTGTACAGTGCCGGGTCCTGAAACCCCCCTCTGTCACAGGCTTTGTGATTTATAAGTCCCATTCTAATTTTCAGGGTAATTCTGAGTATTTTAGAAGTATCTGATCTTCTTTGGCACAGTAACACCATCCGGTAAGCAAAACATTTTGACATTAAATTCTCCTCACCCCAAGGAGCAGCTAACCTTGTACTCACCTTGGAACCAGGGCCGCTGATAAGGCAATACAGCCAGCCCTCCTGTACCAGGCCCTGGTCCCATCTGTTCAAAAGGGGGTCCGGGAGCCTGCCGAGCAGGAGAGTGGGCTGTACTGCCTTGTGCCAATTGTGAATCCCTTGACGGTTTTCTCCCTTCGACTGCTCTGCGGGGGGATCAGTTCTACATAGTTGCCAACGGTCTCTTTATTTTTGACTCGATTTTGGAAAACGGGAACAGCTGTAGAGTTTCTGTCTTTGCAATCAAATTTGTATGCTGCCGGGTCCTGAAACTCCCCCTCCGTCTCCCCTAATGCAGTTGGCAGTGTTATCGGTTGCCAGCATGAAATGGCAAGGAAGGATGAAGTTCTCTGCCTAGCATTGTCACTGTGGCATGTTAGCGAAAATATCAAATATTTTCGGGGGGGGGGGATTAGGCTGTCAGGTAGGCTGTCCGGCGCCCCATGATTTCTAACAGCCGCCCTGCTTGGAACTACCCACATACAATCCAGTTTTTTAAGAGAAATACCAGCGAGTTAATAAAACAAGACCTTCCATAAGGGGGAGAAAACCAAAAGTAGGATTTCGGACTGTACCTCCAGGGAAAGTTCTTTAACAAGCACAATACCTATTAATCCAAAAAAACACTATTATTTATACAGACATGTTTAAAAAGCAAATTGACATTATAAAAAATTCTAGTCAATCATACTTTTTAGATCACAATAGCGCAAAATGTTATAGCTTTTCGAAGCGCTCAGAATCTACGTGTTTCACTTCTTCTGGATATGCACTAAAAGATGGCACTGGACCATCCTATTCTATCTGAAGCCACAGATGTATCTATAACTGGCAGTTGTTCTGTCTTCTCCCAGCAGGGCATTAGAAAATGTAGTATGTATGTCTTCATCCAGATATATACAGGGGTTCTGTCACCATTTTCAGCAAGGGCTGTACCTTTTAAATATAGTTGGGATTCATCCAGACATATGTCGGATGGATGAGTTTGCCCAGTCCTGTTTGGGATCTGTAGGTTAGCTTATATATAACCTTTTGGAAATGAAGCTCCTTGGGGAAGAGGATCTACTATTGTTCAGGGCGTGGACATGGGCGGAGCTTGAGTGGTCGTAAAGGTGACCCGCCCTTGCTCCCGGGAGTCCACGTCGCCTCCCTGTCACATTAGGTTTTACACTGCTTTACTGGGTAAAAGCGCTTACCTCGTCACCATGCATAGGTAATTCAATAAACTTAGAGGACCCTTGGCTGGTCAGGCAAAGACCCACCCAAGCCTGTCCCAGGCCCTTCAAGTTTCCTGTGTCACCTACAAGGACAGGGCAAGCCCTTTCCCCCAGCCGCACTCTCCCTGCTCAGCGCCCCGCCCAGCCCAGTACAGCCCCTCCCTCCTACCCTGCTCATTCATGCTTGGGCACACAAGATGGGGGCAGGCAGGCCAGACTCTGAGCTGCCGGGTGAAAGCGATGGGCTTGTATATGAATCTAGAAGTTAGAGGGCCCGCCCACACTGGGCTCCCAATTTGTGTGACCACTCATTTTGCTGCTGACTAATAAGAATGAGTGATTTCAGCTAAACTGGTTTTGCTGTGAAGTGATTGATCAGCCTTATTCTGGCCTTTCAATTTTCCAGAAACTTCATCTGGTTACAACCAACTTTAAGTTGCGAAAGTTGTCAGATGGATCTGGACAATCTACCACCAATCAGTTGATATATTTACAGTTAGGCCCATAAATACTGAATTGTTATTTTAGCTTTTAACCTAAAAGTATTGCAGTTGATGTTATATGATAATTGTGGGTTGAAAATTAACTGGGGGGAGGATAGTCTCCGAATTGGGTGAATAGTTTGGGAATTACAGCACTTATTATAGGCAACCACCTTCTTTTCAAGGGACCAAAAATACTTTATTAATACCCAACTGAACTCACAATTTAAATCTGCTAAATTAACTATTTTTGATTGGCAAAGTGTAACAATTTGTTTTTTTTGTAAGAAAACCATAGCCATAGCCTGAGTAGAAAAGCCCATCTTGGCTTCTTTGTTGAAAATTAACCTGCTTACAGAGCCCAATAGCTCAATCTCAAATTTACACACATAGATTAGAAGTCAAAAGTATGACTTCTCTTTCTTCCCCCCTCTTTACCTGCTCAGGATTTGCATTTAAGGATTGGAAAAGTGCAATATATAATTTTTTTGTTTTTTGGCCTTAAAGCGGTAGTAAACCACACCAATTTTCCTTTTTCTTTTTAAACCCTGCAAAGTAAAGGCATAATGTGCTAGTAAGCATTGCAATACTTACCTTAGAACAAAGCCCTGTCAGCTCTGATAGATGCTTCCATCTTCAACCGGTCTTCCTTCCTGGTTCGCATTCTCCAGCCGTCTGTCTGCGCAACAATGATGTCACTCTCGCGCATGTACGCGGGAGTCATGAACCACGGCACAGAGCTCTGAGTAGACTGGTATACCGTCACTTCCAAGCACATGCGCCGGTGAAATCCCTGGCTGCATGCAGTGTGAATATCTCCTAAACCGTGCAGGTTTAGAAGATATTCGTAGTATCTAAGGGTAAGCCTTATTATAGGCTTACCTGTAGGTACAAGTTTACAGAAGAGGTTTACCTTCACTTTAACCCCTTCCCACCGATCCCTGGCATCCCTTTAACTGGGTCTTTACGCTAAGGGGCAGAAAGGACTGCCTGATCATGTGACCACTGTGATTGGCTGTAAAAGTGGTCACTTGATTTGGAGTCAGTTCTGCCAGCACCCGATCACTACTAGAGACTGAGGGTTGTCTGTAACAGCTCGGACACTATGGTAGGGAGCCCTTGTAGAAGGCCAACTTGGGGTTCCCCAGGGTGTGGAGTATAAGCCCCAGCCTTCTTCTTCACCAGGGCCTCTGATGGTGGGGATAGACTTGCAGCAGACTGGAACCAGGGACTCCCAGCTGAAGATGCGGAGACCCTTCGCAGAGTACAGATGGCAGGATACAAGAGGATCAGGGAAACTAGATGAGGTCAGGGCAGGCCACAGGCTGGCAAAAATGGTAGATGAAGCCGGGGTCGGCACACAGGAAGTCAGACACAGAATGCAAGTAATAGGTGGGAAAGCAGGAGCACGGAGGAACTAGGAAGTTGCTCAGGCAACGCATACTGCACTGGGCATGTCTATACATAGAGAAGCAGACTAGGAGGTGGACCAGGAAGTGGTACAACATAAAGATATATAAATCCACAGTAGAGCAGGCCACCCCCATAGATGAACACAGAAGACAGCAGCACGTGTGAGTAGGACTGCAAGTCCAACAGAACCACTACGGCACGGAGGTAAGAATTTCACAAGAAACTGCAGGCTAAACCACAACAGAGAGCTTGCTCTCAGCAGAAGAACCTCGGATCCCCAAAGACACATATGTATGGCGTGTGATTTTTAAAGCACACCCTCTTTGCCGCTGTACATGTGTGTTATGTGGGCCGCAAAAGGTTAATACCGCTTTAATTGTTAACTGATGGCCCCATTCACACCTCAGCTTTTTGTAGCTTGAAGCCCAAAGCTCCAAACTGCTGGAGGAGAAAAAATGTATTATTCGCTATGGAGAGGGTTCCCATCTCTACTACGAAGTCGCCTGAAGCCAATCACCTGAAGCTCAACAAAAAGTTTTGGAGCTTTATTTTTTATTTTTTTGTAGCTCAAATTGGGCAGATGTGTGTGTTTTTGAAGCTCTTTTTGATCCACGGAAATGCTTGATTTGTGCATTTCTTTTTAGTGTTTTAGAGCATTTTGTCGCACGTTTCTGAGGGTTTTTCTGCTCCAATGCAATAATTAAACAAAAATAAATAATGATACTTAAAAAAATAAATAATACATAAAATATATAAATAGCTATTCAATAAAATACTTAAAGTAGAACTATAGGCAAAACTTTTTTTTTTCATTTTTGATAGAGTAAGGGAGGGCTATAAGCCCTGTTAAAATAATTTTTGCCATTTGTGTCCCATTGCTGAGATTTCATTTCACTTCCTGTTCCAAAGCCAAACAGGAAGTGAGAGGAAATCCCTGAAAATTAAGCAAATTTCTTGGGGACCCCCAGGTCACCAGAACTAGTGTCCCCATTGGAAGATTTCTCTTCTATTACATTTCTGGGGACAACCCAAAACTTGGGATTTTTCTTTTACTTTCACTTTCAATGATAATGGTAACCAGGACAAATAGAGAGGGTAAATCTCCTTAACGGGGCACAGACTGCAAAAAAAAACCGATAGGTGTTCTAATCCCTCTCCACTCTATCTAAAACTAAAAAAATATTTTGCCTTTAGCTATACTTTAAATAAATAATAATAATATGCACAAATAAATAATAAAATAAATAAATAAGACAATCCAACCCCTAACCCTAATATTACCCCTAATCCTAACCTCTAAAGCCGCGTACACACGAGCGGAATGTCCGACAGAAAAAGTCCGACAGAAGCTTTTCATGGTCTATTCCGAACGTGTGTAGGCCCCATCAGACTTTTTTTTTTTGGAAAATTCTGATGGACCTAGAAAAGGAACATTTGAATCAGAAAAGGGCTGGCGACTCGGATGCTCTTGAATAAAAGTCCTTTATTGGGTTACATGGGTACACGGGTACAGGCTAACTGACGCGTTTCGGCTAAGAAGCCTTCATCATGATGCTTTGTAACTGTGTGTGTACCCGTGTACCCATGTAACTCAATAAAGGACTTTTATTCAAGAGCATCCGAGTTGCCAGCCTATTTATGATTCAAGTACTGCATTTTGGGGCCTGAACGTCCTGGCTAGAGCACCGGTTCACAGTTCATAGATCATCATATTAGCAGTGGAGCTGGGGTATCATTTTGCTTCTCTAGAAATAGAACATGTTCTAAATATTTCCGACTGAAACCAATTCCTATCGGGAAAACCGCTCGTCTGTATGCTGTTCCGACGGACCAAAAACGACGCATGCTCTGAAGCAAGTACAAGACGGAAGCTATTGGCTACTGGCTATTGAACTTCCTTTTTCTAGTCCCGTCGTACGTGTTGTACGTCACCGCGTTCTGGACGGTCGGACTTTGGTGTGACCGTGTGTAGGCAAGACTGCTGGAGCGGAATTCCGTCGGAGAAACCTTCGGAGTTTATTCCGATGGCAAAAACGGTCGTGTGTATGCGGCAATACCATAATATTAACCCCTAATCCTAACCCCAACCCATAACCTAACAAAAATAAATAAGTAATAAAAATAAGTAAATAAATAGATAATAATAAATACGATCAATAAATAACCCCTTACAAAAAAAGTCAAACAATTAATAAATAATAATTTAAATATAAATAATACAAGTGGATAAAAAGCTGAAAAACATAGCAACAAATGATGAAACAGATGATATTTTTGGATATTGGCTTCTTTTAAAAAAAAAAAAAAAATGCTTTAAAAACACTGTACAAAACGGTTGTACTACGTCTATGAACATGTTTGGACAACACGAGACCTTGATAAGTATTTACACTTATTTTGATGGCACAATGATAAACCTGATATGTAAATGTAGATTTTTGCAAGTACACTGTATGTACATTGGAAGTTGTTTACATATGTTTAATAAAACTTTTTGGATAAAAAAACAAAAAAAAAACCACTGTTCAAAAACGCCTGAAAAAAACGCCCCAAAAAACTCTCAAAACTGCGGCGCTCAGGTGTGACTGCTGCCTTTATGCCCCGTACACACGGTCGGACTCTCCGACGTAAAATGTGCGATCGGAGCTTGTTGTTGGAAATTCTGAACGTGTGTAAGGCTCCATCGGACAGTTTCCATGGGAATTTCTCGTCGCACAAAATTTGAGATCTGGTTCTCAAATTTTCCGACAACAAAATCCGTTTGCGCAAATTCCGATCGTGTGTACACGATTTCCGATGCACAAAATTCCACGCATTCTCAGAATCAAGCAGAAGAGCCGCACTGGCTATTGAACTTCGTTTTTCTCGGCTCGTCGTAAGTGTTGTATGTCACCGCGTTCTTGGCGTTCGAAAATTTCCAACAAGATTTGTGCGACCGTGTGCATGCAAGACAAAGTTTGAGCCAACATCCGTCGGAAAAAAATCCATGGATTTTGTTGTCGGAATGTCCGATCAATGTCCGATCAATGTGCGGTCGTGTGTAAGGGGCATTAGTGTGAAAGTAAAGAATCACGTGTTGTAACAAGGCTACCATATACAATATGGCCACAATCATCTGACACGTGTTGGGTTGTCACCCAGCCTAGGTTCTCGTTCTTTGCAGTATGAGTTACCAACTCATAGGATACTCTTTATGGGGGCTTTAAAGCAGCATCTTGAGTAGAGTGATGTGAGCTTATCTGCCTACACCGGAGTCTCCCATCCGTAAAACTGTCTCCCGGGACTGAACGTCGCCAGCGCCTTCGGCTAAATTGGACAAAGAACTAGAAGCCGCGAGTCATAAAGGTGCAGCATTGGCCCAGAATGAAAGCATTGTCACCTTTGCATTAGAAAGCAGTTTAAGCGGCTCTTAAAAACGTTCTTTTCCCGAGATGAATTTACCTTTGCATGGGTGGACTGAACCGTGAATCCTGCGATATTTACTGCCCGGCTCCTTTTCTGCGGTTTTCCAGGAGCGTTGCAGAATGGTGCCCGGTGAAGGGTGATAAAATAATATCTCTCCGGCTTAATGGCGGCAAATGATATTAAAGCAAGAGGGATAATGAGGAGAGGAAGGTTATCTTCGTTTATATATTCCATAAATCTGGAAGGGCTCTGTGATAGCTTTGCATTCTCTGCCACGGAACATCCATTACCTATTTAGTCAGGGGGGAAAAAAAAAAAACGAGAAATGGCATGCACCGGGGACAGGGCGATTCTGATGAAGGTAGGATGAACAGACATTTTGTGAAGGGTATCTTTGTAGGAAAGGACTAATAAAAACGTTTTATCAAATTTAAAGTATAAACTTACTGGATGAAGTAGAGTGGTTATAAACCTCTAAAATGAAAAATGAAGAAAGCGTATCCTATCTATAGTGTGTACTTGCCACTAGCCAAGGCACAGAGTGTAATTTCTGTCTTTTCTCTCCGCCCTCTGCTATCTACATGAGTCACTCCTGACAGTCTAAGCCAACCCCATGCCGTTCTGGGAGATGGCCTCGCCCCCCCCCCCCCCTTCCCCAGCAC
Organism: Aquarana catesbeiana; assembly: GCF_042186555.1. Classification (NCBI taxonomy): domain Eukaryota; kingdom Metazoa; phylum Chordata; class Amphibia; order Anura; family Ranidae; genus Aquarana; species Aquarana catesbeiana. Next base: position 401,457,350 of record NC_133329.1, read on the forward strand.
ACAGCAGGTGATTGACAGCCTCAGCTGTGCATAGTTCCCTATGAGAATGTATAGAAAGGGGTGTGTCCATTTCCTCCACTCTGGTTTCAGATTACACTCGGCTCCCTCCTCTATGTTGTGTAGTGCATGACATCAGGTCTCCACCTCCTGCCCTCTGGAGAAATACTGTGTAAATTCTGAACTTTTAAGAGGAGAGGCGGCTGCAAATAAACAGGTACAATTTATATAGAATTTGTGTATCACCTGAGACCAGTCACTATACTGGGTATATGTGAAGGTTTACAACCACTTTAAAGCAGATCTTGTAATAAATGCATCCCTACTTCCCTGTGTAGAGGGTGCCACCATCATTTGCAGATTCCTGTTTCACATTCCTGCCATAAGCCTGCTGGCTGAGCATTGGTGAAGTCCTTTCTGTCCCCTCTGTTCCTTGAAGCTGTCTGAATGCTTCTAGCTCCCAATGCCTACAACATTTTAGAATGCTAGAAGTCTCCTCTATGATAACACCATTACAGTGCTGGGGCTTTCAGCCTCATTTATGCCATGCAGGGGATTATTGGGAGTCTGCAGGCCAGTCATGTTCCTCCACCCCAAACTCGCTCATCCATGTCTTTATGGACCTTGCTTTGTGCACTGGTCCAAATCATTTGGTGGAGGGGGGATTATGGTGGGGGGGTTGTTTTTCAGGGATTGGGCTTGGCCCCTTAGTTCCAGTGAAGGGAACTCTTAAGGCGTCAGCATACCAAGACATTGTGAACAATTTCATGCTCTCAACTTTATGGGAACAGTTTGGGGATGGCCCCTTCCTGTTCCAACGTGACTGCGCACCAGTGCACAAAGCAAGGTCCATAAAGACATGGATGGGTGAGTTTAGGGTGGAGGAACTTGACTGGCCTACACAGATTCCTGATCTCAACTCGATAGAACACCTTTGGGATGATTTAGAGCGGAGACTGCGAGGCAACATCTCATGTTGATCTCATTCAACATCAGCGCCTGACCTCACAAATTGCGGTTCTGGAAGAATGGTCAAACATTCCATAGACACACTTCTAAACCTTGTGGACAACCTTCTCAGAAGAGTTGAAGCTGTTATAGCTGCAAAGGGTGGGCCAACTCATTATTGAACCCTACGGACTTATGCCCCGTACACACGGTCGGATTTTCCGATGGAAAATGTCAGATCGGAGCGTGTTGTCGGAAATTCCGACCGTGTGTGGGCTCCATCGGACATTTTCCATCGGATTTTCCGACACACAAAGTTGGAGAGCAGGAGATAACATTTTCCGACAACAAAATCCGTTGTCGGAAATTCCGATCGTGTGTACACAAATCTGACGGACAAAGTGCCACGCATGCTCAGAATAAATAAAGAGATGAAAGCTATTGGCCACTGCCTCGTTTATAGTCCCGACGTACATGTTTTACGTCACCGCGTTTAAAACGATCGGATTTTCCGACAACTTTGTGTGACCGTGTGTATGCAAGACAAGTTTGAGCCAACATCCGTCGGAAAAAATCCTAGGATTTTGTTGTCGGAATGTCCGAACAAAGTCCGACCGTGTGTACGGGGCATAAGACTGGGATTCCATTAAAGTTCATGAGCGTGTAAAGGCAGGCGTCCCAATAGTTTTGATAATATAGTGTATATAGCACCTTAATAATTTTTGTGTTAGAGAAGACTAACCCCACCACTTGGACTCTGCATATGCACAGTGTTGCCACAGGGTTTTGTGTCCTGGCAGAGCTCTTTGACCCATCTATGCACGTGCGGTTTTACCATGCATTCACAAAGACAGGGCTGCTGTGGGTGTTTCTAAACTTTGCGGTGTCTCCGCAAAAAATCCCCAGCATGTGTGCACATGTACCGAATGGCTCTGCTGGGCCCTGAAAGTTGTTCAGAACCCTTGGGGTGTATCTGCACATGCACCAAACAATCAAATATGGTGGTGTCAGTGGAGGTGGGCATTTTAAAGTAAAATGAATGGCAAAACTTTTTTTTTTTTAGGATTAAGTAAGGGAGGGTTATTACCTCTGTCAGCTTTTATTTTCGTCATTCATTGAGGAGATTTCCCTTCACTTCCTGTCCCTTAGCCAAACAGGTGAGGCAATCCCTCCATAGTGAGGGAATCCCTGGTTGTTGGTTGTCACCAGAACTAGTGTCCAAGATGAATGATTTTCCCTTCTATTTTCGTTCTGGTGACAACCCAACATTTGGGATTTTCTTTCCTTACAGTGAAAAATGGTAAACCTGTGTATGATCAGTTATTATTATTATACAGGATTTATCTCATGCCAACAGTTTGTGCAAATCTTTACAATATAAAGAGGGACAGTAGTTATGCAGTTCAATACAAGGGTTAAGAGGGTCCTGCTCATAAGAGCTTACAATCTAATGGGGAGGGGCAAGTGATACAAAAGGTAACAACTGTGAAAGATGAGCTGATAGACAAATTAAAAGGTCAGTTGTTAGTTGGAGGTGTGATAGGCTATCCTGAAGAGGTGAGTTTTCAGGGATCGCCTAAAGGTGGCCAGCGTAGGACAGAGCCAGATAGATTGAGATAGAGTTCCAGAGGATGGGAGAGGCTCTAGAGAAGTACTGGACTTGAATATGGGAGGAGGAGACTAGGGGAGCTAGAGAGCAGGAGGTCTTTGGAAGAGTGGAGAGGACGCGTGATATTCGGAGACAAAGTTGGTGATGTAGTTCGAGTTGTGAATGGCTTTGTACAGTATGATGTTGTTAGTATTGTGAAATTAATTTCCTGGGCAATCAGAGGCCAGTGGAGGGATTGGCAGAGAGGGGTAGCAGACAAAGAGGTGACAGATTCCCTTTAAAAAAGTTGGGTATACTCACAAATGTCAATATTCGAGTATGTGCTGTCACTTCAACACTGAATATGTTTAAATGTTTTCTACAGAAGAGAAAATCTGGACCATTGCTCATCACAACATCACCGGACCAACGCCTGTACAGGGATCAATTTCCGGGAGGCCATACTCTGCCATACTTAACTACAGTGCCAGTGCTGAACAGCTGGAGGTCATGATCAACAGCGCGGAATACTGCGAACAGGAAGTGGTCTATCACTGCAAACATTCACGGCTACTCCATTCGCCTAGTAAGTAAAACAAAACAAAAAAATCACTGCTTAATTCACTTTTATCTGGTCATGTTTGCTAATAGATTTTTTTTATATTACATTTTGTATACTGTAATGCTTAGCTATAGAAATGAGATAAAGTATCAGTGCTCATCCATTGGGTATATAATATGTGAAAAATCTTGCTGCTGTTTAGCATCAGGTTTTTGTCTTTATTGGTGTTTCTTGCTCTTCTTGGGATTGATTTTATGGCTTTTCTTTAGTTGTTTTTCTTATGGTTCTCTTTAGGCTGGGTGTTCTATTTTGGTTTTTATGCTTCTCTGGTTGGGCTGAGTGGTATGTTTACCTTTTGAGTTGTTTATTATGACTATTTTTGGGATGGCTATTATGATTTCTCTCAAGTTGTTTTTAAGGTTTTTTCAGTTGGATATTCTGTTTTTTCTTGGGATGGTTTTAGGGATTCGCTCAGGGCTGGATGTTCTTTTTTAGCTTGGGTTGGTCTTTATGGTTCTCTTTGGGTTGAGTTGTTTTTTTATTACTTTTTTTGGTTGGGTGTTCTTTATTCTCTTGGGTTATTTTTTATGTTTCTGTTTGTGTTGGGCATTTATGTTTTCTGTTCGCTTGGTTTGTTTTTATGGTTCTAGTTCTGTTGGATGTTCTGTTTTCTCATGGGTTGTTGTTTATGGTTTTATTTGCATTGGATTTTACTGTTTTCTTCTGGTCTGTTTTTTTATTGTTTCGTTTGCAATGGGTTTCAATGTTTTTTGTGTTTTTCATATTTTTTTCCTGGGTTATTTATGGTTGTATTTCAGTTAGATATTACGTTTTCTCCTGGGAATGTTCTTTAAGATTCTATCTGGAATGGGTGTTATGTTTGCTTTGGGATTGAGGTTGGGTTCACACTGGGATGGGTGTTCTGTTTGCTTTGGGATAGAGGCTGGGTTCACACTTGAGAATGCAGCGGCTCACAGCAGGAGTCTGGTGCATCTCCATTCACCATTTCAGGTCTGATTTCAGCCCAAATTGTTGGCTGAATTCGTACCTGAAACAGACCAGAAGACGCACAGGACTCCAGTGCAATTCGCACTGGAGCCGCTACGGAGATGTGTGAACCTGCTCCATAGCTACTGAGTGGTATGTTTACCCTTGAGTTGTTTAATATAACTAATTTTTGGGTTGGCTATTGTAATTTCTCCTACTTTTTTTTTATGGTTCTCTTCGGGCTGAGTGTTATCTTTACCCTATGCGTTGTTTGTTTAAATACTTTTTTTGGGTTGTGTGCTCTGTATTCTCTTTTTTTATGGTTCTAGTTCAGTTAGATGTTCTGTTTTTTCTTGGGGTGGTTTTAAAGGTTATCTCTGGGCTGGATGTTCTGTTTTCATTGGGTTTTATTGGTTGCTTCTGGATTGTTTTTATTGGTTCTCTTTGCATTAGATTTCAATGTTTTCTCTTAGGTATTTATGGTTCTATTTCGATTAGATGCTGGTCTGGATGTTCTCATTGGGCTGGATTCTCTGTTTTCTCTTGGGATGGTTTTTATGGTTCTTTTTGAGTTGAGTGTGCACTTCTTTTTCTTTGGTTTGCGTTTCATGTCTTCTCTTGTGTTTTTTTTTTTATGGTTCTTCTTGAGTTGGATTTCATGGTGCTTTCTCTGTGGTTGAAGTGCCCATCCTAATTCATAATGTCTAGATGTCAACATGCTTATGGCCCTTGATTATTAGGGAATTCCAGCTGCTGAGTTAAATGGTATCCGAGGCAGCTCATGCTGACTCTCACAAACTTTGGTAAAGGTAATATCAAAAATGAACCTTGGCAAACCTCACAATAATTCCTCAAGATACAAAGCTATGATACATTAACTTGAATAGTTCAGCTTCTTTTACTTATAAAAACTTTGCATCTTCCTCTGGCGAGCGTGGCGTCCAGGAGGCCTCATTAGGAATACAAGATTGATTGATCTCATTATGGTGTTATTTGCATTGGGTTTTACTGCTTTCTTCTGGGCTGTTTTTTATGGTTCTGTTTGCAATGGGTTTCAATGTTTTTTGTGTTTTTCATAGTTTTTTCCTGGGTAATTTATGGTTCTATTTCAGTTAGATATTATATTTTCTCCTGGGAATGTCCTTTAAGATTCTCTGTGGGATGGGTGTTCTGTTTTCTCTTGGGTTCTGTTTGCTTTGGGATTGAGGCTAGGTTCAGACCTTAGAACGCAGCGGCTCACAGCAGGAGTCCGGTGCATCTCCATTCACCGTTTCAGGTCTGATTTCAGCCCAAACTTTTGGCTGAATTTGGACTTGAAACAGGCCAGAAGACGCACAGGACTCCTGTGCAATTCGCACTGGAGCCGCTACAGAGATGTGTGAACCGGCTCCATAGAGAGCCAGTCACAATATCCTGCTATGCGAATTGGACCCGCATCCAATTTGCATAGGTGTGAACCCAGCCTTAATGTTTTATCTTGGGTTTTCTAGAATTCTATTTCAGTTACATGTTAAGTTTTCTCTTGGAAATGATTAAAAACATTCTATCTGAACTAGGTGTTATGTTTTCTCTTGGACTGGTTTTATGGTTGTTAATGAGTTAAGTGATTGAGCATGGAGGTTGTTTTTGTTTTTGTTTATGTCTCTTTGGTTTGGGTTTTATGTTCCCTCTTGTGTTGATGTTTTTGGTTCTTCTTGGGTTGACTGTTTTGGTTTTTCTTCAGTTGTCTTTCATGGTGCTTTCTCTCTGGTGGAAGAACCCAGCCTAAATCATTATACAGTATGTAGAGGCCAACATACTCATGGCCCATTTGTTTATATGGACTTCAGCTACTGAGTGGTATGTTTACCCTTGAGTTGTTTAATATAACAAAGTTTGGATTGGCTATTGTAATTTCTCCTAAGTTTTTTTTTTTTTTTTTTTTTTTATGGTTCCATTTCAGTTGGATATTCTGTTTTCTCTTGGCATGGTTTTTATGGTTCTCTTTGGGCGGAGTGTTATGTTTACCCTATGAGTTGTTTGTTTAAGTACTTTATTTGGGTTGGGTCTTCTGTATTCTCTTGGCTTAATGTTTTATGGTTCTATTTGATTTAGGTATTAATGTTTTCTCTTCTCTTGGGTTGTTTTTATGGTTCTAGTTCAGTTAGATGTTCTGTTTTCTCTTGGGGTGGTTTTTAAAGGTTATCTCTGGGCTGGGTGTTCTGTTTTCTCTTCGTTTGTTATACTGTTTGCATTGGGTTTTATTAGTTTCCTCTGGGTTGTTTTTAATGGTTCTCTTTGCATTAGATGTCAATGTTTTCTCTTAGGTATTTATAATTCTATTTCAATTAGATGCTGGTTTGGATGTTCTCATTGGGCTGGATTCTCTGTTTTCTCTTGGGATGGTTTTAAAGATTCTCTCTGGTCTTGATGTTCTCATTGGGCAGGATTCTCTGTTTTTTCTTGTGTTGTTTTTTATGGTTCTTTTGGAGTTGAGTGTGTGTGCACTTTTTTCTCTTTAGTTTGCGTTTTATGTCTTACCTTTTGCTTTTTTTATGGTTCTTCTTGAGTTTGATTTCATGGTGCTTTCTCTGTGGTTGAAGTGCACAACCTAATTCATAATGTCTAGATGTCAACATGCTTATGGCCCTTGATTATTAGGGAATTCCAGCTGCTGAGTTAAATGGTATCCAAGGCAGCTCATGCTGACTCTCATGAACTTTGGTAAAGGTAATATCAAAAATGAACCTTGGCAAACCTCACAATAATTCCTCAAGATACAAAGCTATGATACATTAACTCGAATAGTTCTGCTTCTTTTACTTATAAAAACTTTGCATCTTCCTCTGGCGAGTGTCATGTCCAGGAGGCCTCATTAGGAATACAAGATGTAATTATACAAGTCAATAGTTAATGAGATAGTTACTTCTCCTCAGCCCTGAATCAGAGTTTCTGAACAAAGACAAGAATCTCATTTAAAATAAATTTCATGCAAAACTCTGGTTAGTTCTGTTTTCTCTTCGTTTGTTTGTTATACTGTTCGCATTGGATTTTATTGGTTTCCTCTGGGTTGTTTTTAATGGTTCGCTTTGCATTAGATTTCAATGTTTTCTCTTAGGTATTTATGGTTCTATTTCGATTAGATGCTGGTCTTATTGGGCAGGATTCTCTGTTTTCTCTTGTGTTTTTTTTTATGGTTCTTCTTCAGTTGGATTTCATGGTGCTTTCTCTGTCTTTGAAGTGCCCATCCTAATTCATAATGTCTAGAGGTCAACATGTTTATGGCCCTTTGATTATTAGGGAATTCCAGCTGCTGGGTTAAATGGTATCCAAGGCAACTCATGCTGACTCTCACGAACTTTGGTAAAGGTAATATCAAAAATGAACCTTGGCAAACCTCACAATAATTCCTCAAGATACAACGCTATGATACATTAACCCGAAAAGTTCTGCTTCTTTTACCTATAAAATCTTTGCATCTTCCTCTGGCGAGTGTGACCTCCAGGAGGCCTCATTAGGAATACAAGATGTAATTATACAAGTCAATAGGTAATGAGATATTTACTTCTCCTCAGCCCTGAATCTGAGTTTCTGAACAAAGACAAGAATCTCATTTAAAATAAATTTCATGCAAAACTCTGGTTAGTTATGGTTGTTAAGAGATTGACTAACATTTGCAGTACTTCTCTGATATTCTTTCACAGCATGAGGCCAATATTTAATTTACAGGTACTGTATGCTAAGACTGTGCAATCCACTTTGGCTGATAAAGCATTGATGAGGCACATCGCTGATGCTGGAAGGATTCTTGATAGGCAGCTGCAGCATTAAGGAGATAATTGAGATGATACACTTGTACTATTGTCAAACAAAAAGGCACAAAACACCTAAGGGCTTGTTCACGTGTGAAATTTGGGGGCGGTAAAACCTCACGATTTTGTTAGTGTTTGGCATGTGCTTTGCTTTAAAAATTAAAATAATGTTTGCACGACACTATGGGGTTGATTTACTAAAGCTGGAGAGAGCAAAATCTGGTGCAGCTCTACATGGAATGCTTCCAGTTTTGTTTGTCAAAGCTTAATTGAACAATTTTTATTTTTTTAATTGGTTGAACTAGATGGACTTGTGTCTTTTTTCAACCTGACTAACTATATAACTATGTAACTATATATGAACAAGCTGAAGTAAGGCCTGGTTCACACCTTGATGCATATTCCAGGTGCATTTTGTGTTTTTCAGTACTCGTTTTTGATCCATTGAAGTCTATGGAACCAAAAACACAGTTTGGTTGCACTTTCTCCAGTTCCCTGATATCCTTTTTGAGAACTGGTGTCCAAAACTGAACTTCATATTCCAGATGAGGTCTTACTAATGATTTGTACAGGAGGGCAAAATGATATCTCTCTCTTTGGAGTCCATACCTCTCTTAATACTAGAAAGGACCTTGCTCGCTTTGGAAACCGCAGCTTGGCATTGCATGCTATTATTAAGCTTATGATTGCGGCTCCTTAGGGGGTGCGCTACAAATGTATAAACAATTTGTCCACTACCTAGCTTATAATAAAACAAGCAAGATATTTATTAAAATACCTGTGTCAGGTTGTAACTAAATAGTGCTTAGAGAAGTCTGTTTAACTGTTTGAAATTGTGCCACAGGGATGGAGTTCGGCTTCGACTAGAGCGGACCATTTTTCTGAATGCCTTTGGTCACCCTGTGTCTTCCTATGAATGGAATTCTCAACTTCAAGGATTCTTTTTGTGCACAGAAAACCTGTGAAAAGCTAGAAAATAACAGATCTATTGTATACAGTCTCATCTGATAAACAGCAAACTTGAGAAAGCCTGTATTGTATTTCCAGGCATTGTAAAGGAACACTCTACAAATCAAACCAATGTGTTTTCTCTTCTCTTGATAAGAACGATGATCCTGAGTCAGTCCGGTGCTGAATGGACACGTGAATGAAGATAGATTGTCACTGATGACTCCTCATCCTTGGGTAGAGACCTAGAATAGTTTATTTGCCCAGGGTGACCTTTTATCTGGTCTTCTAAGTGTCTTTTCTGAGTTCTGTTGATTGTGCTATCAGAATCTAGGAGAAAAGCTATTGATTTAAAGTGCAATTTTCAGAATTTACTGCTGCCTGGCCTCTGTTGTGTTGTTACTGTGTTCTGTGATGTGATAATTGGTCTGAGTGTTACATGATAAGAGATAGGAGTGCTGTAGGAGCAGACTAACTGTAGTAAGCTGTAGATTGCTACATTGAATTACACCTCTGAAATCTTTGCGCACTCCAAATTATCGCCATTGCTCATTTTGAAGCTTCCAGCTTTTCTGCTAAATTGCAGCCCAATGGAATCTCTCTTACTTATGAATAGAATGCCATATTGTGTGTTGGAGTATTTAAAATAATTTTCGGTCCATATGTTCTAGACAAACAACCTGTAACGGAACGTCCCACACTCCGCTTGAGTGCTTCCATCAGTATACCACTTCCTCCCAGTCTGAATCTAGATATCAGATATTCCAACCGCTCACAAGCACAAAACAAGGCGAGACTTGTTTAGCTGCTAACATGGACTCATTTATTAAAACCAAAATGACAAGTCTTTATATACCGTTAAAGAGGAAGTTCCCCCCTCCTGCTCATATTACTCTAACAATACAACTGTAACCTAATTAACCTAATTAACATGAGCTAGTTTACTAAATCATTTACCCAGACTAGGTGACTCAGAGACATGACCTTTGGGGCAGACTTGTGGTCACCAAGCTTCACACAGTAGTATAAACACAACAGCAGGAGCTAATTACAATTAACAATACAAACAGTGATCTCCCCACCTCCTCAGCCTAGTAGGCAACAAACTATAATAGGAGTAGACTGTCCGACTCCTGCCCAGTTCTACAGGCCAATGTGATCAGCTCTCTCAACTAACATGGGGAGTTCAGAATCAAACAAACCAAGAATAGTCTTTACATATATCCTGGGAGATATTGTGGATAAATATTACTGTCCAATTTTAAGCAATCCAAGACATACCCTCCCAGTCACCATTTACAATATGGCATACACAGGGTTCCCAGAGTCTGTGTGTCCTGGGGGACAAGGACCCGAATCGAAAGTAACACCACCTCAGGGGTCCCCAGGGATGCAGCTCTCAAAGCACACCATTCCCCCAAATGCCAGGGCCCATAATCGGTAGGCAAGAGGCTGGAATTCAGTCCCCTCCAAAAGCCTCTGTCCCGGGTGAGTCTGTCACACAACCCTCGGTTCTTTTTCAAAGAAAGAGAGAGAGGGTTTATTGAAAGACCTAGAGCAAGAAGTAAAACGAGGAAAGGTATCAGAATAAATGCATACAGTCCGATCCTTTGCCATGTGCTTTTACTGATGAAGCTTTGAGGCGAAACATGTTGGGTTAAGGGATTTTTGTGGTTTTTAATTCTTTTTCTTTATTTTTCATTATGGGCACTTAGATATATTGGGGTAATATGGGTTTAGTTGTAGGAGGAAAAGGGAGATTTTTTCGTGGACTGGTGGAGATAGTGGATTGATAATTGTGTATTCTTTTCCCAGGCTGGAAAGGTCCTGTGATATATTTGATTTTGATGGGCAACTGAGCCTTTTACATAGTTACATATAGTTACATAGTAGGTGAGGTTGAAAAAAGACACAAGTCCATCAAGTCCAACCTATGTGTGTGATTATATGTCAGTATTACATTGTATATCCCTGTATGTTGTGGTCATTCAGGTACTTATCTAATAGTTTTTTGAAACTATCGATGCCCCCCCCCACTGAAACCACCGCCTGTGGAAGGGAATTCCACATCCTTGACGCTCTTACAGTAAAGAACCCTCTGCGCAGTTTAAGGTTATACCTCTTCTCTTCTAATTTTAATGAGTGGCCACGTGTCTTATTAAACTCCCTTCCGCGGAAAAGTTTTATCACTATTGTGGGGTCACCACAATCAGTCCTCAGGAAGGATGCACTGGAAATGGAGTGAGTACAAAGAAGGGCAACAAAGCTAATAAAGGGTTTGGAGGATATTAGTTATGAGGAAAGGTTGCGAGCACTGAACTTATTCTCTCTGGAGAAGAGACGATTGAGAGGGGATATGATTTCAATATACAAATACCGTACTGGTGACCCCACAATAGGGATAAAACTTTTTCACGAAGGAGAGTTTAACAAGACACGTGGCCACTCATTAAAATTAGAAGAAAAGAGGTTTAACCTTAAACTGCGTAGAGGGTTCTTTACTGTAAGAGCGGCAACGATGTGGAATTCCCTTCCACAGGCATCGATAGTTTCAAGAACAATATAATCACACACATAGGTTGGACTTGATGGACTTGTCTTTTTTCAACCTCACCTACTATGTAACTATGTAACCAGTACGGTATTTGTCAATTAAAATCATATTCCCTCTCAAGCATCTCTCCTCCAGAGAGAATAAGTTAGTAACCACAGTAAACCTCAGTATCAATCCATGCCTTTGGGTTGTGGTATGTGGCCAGGATACTGACCCTGACAGAAAGATTGACCAATGGCAGCTAAAGACATACTTGCTGTCTGTTTATCTCCCTATAATGTAGGCAGTTATATATCTGTTTCATCATTTTGTATTTTTGCACTAATTCTGCATTGCCCTATAAGGTTAAACCTGGCATCTTTATGACTTCCTTTCATTTTTACATTATGAGTTTTAGACAGTTATGAATAAAAGTGAAGTTTCAGGTCATAGTGGGTTTAGTGTGCGTAGGTATAGCACAACCCTACCGTTGTTTCTCCAGTCTGATCATAAGCTCGCCACACACTGGTATCAGGACCCAGGTCTGAACCTGCAACCTCTGCTGTTGCTGCTGGTGGTGTGTCTTCTTGCTGAGCCACCTGAGATGCTGGATGGCTCCCTGGACTATTTCTTGAATGATTTGCCTTGAACCTTGTTTCTCTTGATTCTTGAACCTTTTGCTCCTCCCATTGGCTTCCTACTTTAGCCATGCCTTTGCTCTTCCTGTTTTCCGGATCACTGTGCTCTCTCCAGCCACTTGCGACTTCTGCTGCTGCCTGCCACTTGTTACTAATCTCAAGCTGTTCCTCGACTATGCTTCTGCTTGATCCCAACCTGCAACTACTCATTACCAACCTTTGGCTTGTTTTCTGACTATGTTTCTGCTTGATCCCTACATGCTATACTTGCTTCTGGACCCCAGCTTGCTCACCTCCTGGTGAGGCAATCTTGAGGATCATGACCTAGTACAGCAAAATCCATCTCCTTCATCATGAGTTCTGGTGAACACCAGTTAGTGCTTAGACCTAACACCTCGGGTGAGCCTACTTCATCTACCAGGGTGACCTGTTTCTGTGCTTACCCAGCTGAACGGTGGAGGCCTCTTTACTGCTATAGCTACCGGTCTCCAAGCCTGACCCCTGACCCTGGGAACCGGTTGAAATTCATGCAAAAATGTTTGTTTTTGGAAAGTTGAGTTAAATTGAATATCATTTTTGACTGTATTCGCAAGAAAATTCTAAGGATCAGAATGGAAAACTTAAAACTTCAAGGTAGGCTCTTGCTCACATTGGTTTGGATGGAGTCCATCCTTTTTTATCCTGTGCCCTTATGAATGGGTGTTGATATGTTGATATATTAAAAATATATTTGACTCTTTTATCCAATGTTGGTCTGGCACTCCTTTCTGTATTCTCATGATTGAGTTATTGTTGGGTGCTCATCCTTGCTGTATTCACACCCCTTGAAGTTTTCCACTTTTCCATTTTGTCATGTTACAACCGAAAACCTAAATGTATTTTATTGGGATTTTATGTTCTAGACCAACACAAGGTGGCACATTTTTGTGAAATGGAAGGAAAATGATAAATGGTTTTCACATTTTTTTTACAAATAAATATCTGAAAAGTGTGGCGTGCATTTGTATTCAAACCAAATTACTCTGATTCCCCTAAATAAAATCTAGTGGAACCAATTGCCTTCAGAAGTCACATAATTAGTAAATAGAGTCCACCTGTGCATAATTTATTCTCAGAATAAATACAGCTGTTCTATGAAGCCCTCAGAAGTTTGTTAGAGAACGTTAGTGAATGGACAGCATCGTGAAGGCCAAGGAACACACCAGGCAGGCAGGGACCAAGTTGTGAAGAAGTTTAAAGCAGGGTTAGGTTGTAAAAATATATCCTAAGCTTTGAACATCTCAAGAAGCACTGTTCAATCCATCATCCAAAAATGGAAAGAGTTGGCACAACTGCAAACCTACCAAGACATGGCTGTCCACCGAAAATGACAGGTCAGGCAAGGAGAGCAATAACCAGAGAAGCAGCCAAGAGGCCCATGGTAACTCTGGAGGAGCTGCAGAGATCCACAGCTCAGGTGGGAGAATCTGTCCACAGGACAACTATTAGTGGTGTTCTCCACAAATCTGACCTTTATGGAAGAGTGTCGAGAAGAAAGACATTGTTGAAAGAAATCCATAAGAAGTCCCGTTTGCAGTTTGTGAGAAGCCATGTGGGGGACACAGCAAACATGTGCAAGAAGGTGCTCTGGTCAGATAAGACCAAAATAGAACTTTTTGGCCTAAAAGCAAATGCTATGTGTGGCAGAAAACTAACACTGCACATCACCCTGAACACACCATCCCCACCGTGAAACATGGTGGTGGCAGCATTATGTTGTGGGGATGCTTTTCTCCAGCAGGGACAGGGAAGCTGGTCAGAGTTGATGGGAAGATGGATGGTGCAAAATACAGGACAATCTCAGAAGAAAACCCGTTAGAGTCTGCAAAAGACTTGAGACTGGGGCGGAGGTTTACCTTCCAGCAGGACAACGACCCGAAACATACAGCCAGAGCTACAATGGAATGGTTTAGATCAAAGCATATTCATGTGTTAGAATGGCCCAGTCAAAGTCTAGACCCAAATCCAATTGAGAATCTGTGGCAAGACTTGATAATTGCTGTTCACAGATGCCCTCCATCCAATCTGACGGAGCTTGAGCTATTTTGCAAAGACGAAAAGAAATGTCACTCTAGATGTGCAAAGCTGGTAGAGACATCGCCAAAAAGACTTGCAGTTGTAATTGCAGTGAAATGTGGTTCTACAAAGTATTGACTCCGGGGGGCGCCATACAAATGTACCCCCCACACTTTTCCCATATTAATTTGTAAAAATATGTTGAAAACCATTTATCATTTTCCTTCCACTTCACAATTATGTGCCACTTTGTGTTGGTCTATCACATAAAATCCCCAAAAAATACATTTACGTTTTTGGTTGTAACATGACAAAATGTGGAAAATTTCAAGGGGTATGAATACTTTTTCAAGGCACTGTAGTTGCTAGTTAGGCTTTCTGTTTGTTAGGTTGCTTAGTTAGGTATTCTGTCACTGGGGTTTTTGTTCACTTATATCTTTATGTTTGATGTGTGCTGGTCTTTGGACAGATTTTGGTTTACTGTAAATTAATCTTACTTTTATTATACAGTGTCTCACAAAAGTGAGTACACCCCTCACATTTTTGAAAATATTTTATTCTATCTTTTCATAGGACAACACTGAAGAAATGACACTTTGTTACAATGTAAAGTAGTGAGTGTACAGCTTGTATAACAGTGTAAATTTGCTGTCCCCTCAAAATAACTCAACACACAGCCATTAATGTCTAAACCGCTGGCAACAAAAGCGAGTACACCCCTAAGTGAAAATGTCCAAATTGGGACCAATTAGCCATTTTCCCTCCCCGGTGTCATGTGACTTGTTAGTGTTATAAGGTCTCAGGTGTCTCTCATACTGGTCACTGGAAGTTCAACATGGTACCTCATGGCAAAGAACTCTCTGAGGATCTGAAAAAAATAATTGTTGCTCTACATAAAGATGGCCTAGGCTATAAGAAGATTGACAAGACTCTGAAGCTGAGCCAAGACCATACAACGGTTTAAGGGGAAAATTTCCTCAAGACAGGCCTTGCCATGGTCGACCAAAGAAGTTGAGTGCATGTGCTCAGCATCATATCCAGAGGTTGTCTTTGGGAATTAGACCTATTAGTGCTGCCAACATTGCTGCAGAGTTTGAAGCCTGCCAGTGCTCAGACCATACGCTGCACAGTGCATCAAGTTAGTCTGCATGGCTGTCATCCCAGAAGGAAGCCTCTTCTAAAGCCCGCAAACAGTTTGCTGAAGACAAAAAGATTAAGGACATGGATTACTGGAACCATGTCCTGTGGTCTGATGAGACCAAGATAAACTTATTTGGTTCAGTTGATGTCAAGCGTGTGTGGCGGAAACCAGGTGAGGAGTACAAAGACAAGTGTGTCTTGTCTACAGTCAAGCATGGTGGTGGGAGTGTCATGGTCTGGGGCTGCATGAGTGTTGCCAGCACTGAGGAGCTTCAGTTCATTGAGGGAACCATGAATGCCAACATGTACTGTGACATACTGAAGCAGAGCACGATCCCCTCCCTTCAGAGACTGGGCCGCAGGGCAGTATTCCAACATGATAATGACCCCAAACACACCTCCAAGATGACCACTGCCTTGCTAAAGAAGCTGAGGGTAAAGGTGAAAGACTGGCCAAGCATGTCTCCAGACCTAAACCTTATTGAGCATCTGTAGGGCCTCCTCAAACTTAGGGTGGAGGAGCGCAAGGTCTCTAACATCTACCAGCTTCATGATATTGTCATGGAGGAGTGGAAGAGGACTCCAGTGGTAACCTGTGAAGCTCTGGTGAACTCCATGCCCAAGAGCGTTTAGGCAGTGCTGGAAAATAATGGTGGCCACACAAAATACTGACACTTTGGGCCCAATTTGGACATTTTCACTTAAGGGTGTACTCACTTTTGTTGCCAGCGGTTTAGACATGAATGGCTGTGTGTTGAGTTATTTTGAGGGGACAGCAAATTTACACTGTTATACAAGCTGTACACTCATTACTTTACATTACACAAAGAATCAGAAATGATGGTGATGCTTCTTTCAGGCATGTTCCAGTGCCTGTATGTATGACCTCACCTTCCAAAAGTGCTACAAAGTAACCGTGGGCAATTATAAAACATTCACTCAGCCAGAGATCGACCTGTGATTGGAGAGAAAGTAACAGTTACATTAAAATGAATTTAAACAGAAAGCTCTGCGTGCTTCAGAGGCAGTTGGCGGCCCGTTATGGTGGTACTATGATGTAAAACCAGCACTCGGTTACTGAATCATGAAATAATATTCTGATTCCATAAGACAGCTGTTCAGGTTTCATTTGATGCAATGAAGCCCCGGGACGGTGGTTTGTTTTCATGGAGGGAAGCAAAGGGGAGTCACGAGGAATCACCGGCGGAGAGGGGAGGGGGTCTCAGTATGATGCGTACCGACAGCCAATGTAATAGAGGCCGTGCGCGGTCACACCCCTCGTCTGTTCCAATCTGTCTCCAGGCACGCATGCTGGAGCTGTGTGTGGTGCCCGTGCAAGGAGGGCTATTAACAAGACAAATTGTCCTGACAGTTAAGAATTAGGCTTGTCCAGCACAGCACCTTCCACACTGAACCTGCATACATAGAGACATGGAAAGCGGGGGAGGGGAGGGGAGAGCCGGAGAAGGGGTGGCAGGTCACTGGCAGCAAATGCAAGATAAAATGACAGCAAAGCTGAACTTTGGGATAGGCAAATAGTGTCTAAATACAAGAGATGTGTGTTTTTATTTTAACCTCTTCAATATCCGACACTTTTACCCCCTTCCTGCCCAGGCCAATTTTCAGCTTTCAGCGCTGTCACGCTTTTAAATGACAATTGCGCGGTCATGCAACACTGTACCCAAATCATTTTTTTTCACAAAAATAGAGCTTTCTTTTAATGGTTTTTAATCACAACTGGGTTTTTTTATTTTTTGCTAAATAAATGACAAAAGACCAATCATTAAAAAAAAAAAAAAAAAAAAACACGTTATATAACATTTTTTAAACATATAATCTTTCTTTATAAATTTAGGCAAACGTGTACTTTGCTACATTTTTTTGGTGAAAATAACCCAAATCAGTGTATATTATTTAGTCTGTAGGACAGTTATAGAGTCCAAAGAGAAGACACAAAAAAGAGGAAAAAGGTGCTGCTCACCCCTGATGATAGAAACAGAAAAGAAGGAAAATTTACCCCAGGGTGGGGTTTTTTGGCAGCAGAGTGCAAATATTGAATTAATGTTGTATAAAAAATAATGTATTTTATTGT
This sequence comes from Aquarana catesbeiana, assembly GCF_042186555.1. Classification (NCBI taxonomy): domain Eukaryota; kingdom Metazoa; phylum Chordata; class Amphibia; order Anura; family Ranidae; genus Aquarana; species Aquarana catesbeiana. The sequence continues at coordinate 401,474,629 of NC_133329.1, forward strand.
ACAAAAAATCACGACATGAAGGTTAAAAAATTAGATCCAGTAAGAAGTGCTTACAAAGCTTATAAGTTCAGACACACATTATACAGACATATTTTCATAACAACATTAAACAAATATTGTCGACATCAGAAAATAAAACTGACGCGTTTCAACCCATATATCGAGGGTCTTCTTCAGAGGTCAGCCTGTTAAGAAATAAATAATATTAAAGGTACACATGTGAAGACTTAATTGTGCACAGTAAAAATAATGTACAGTACATGTATGTGATATAATTACCCAACAATGTGTGTCCAGCAACAAAAGGCCTCCTAAGTGGAGTTATAGAGTCCAAAAACGATGGGATATATCTGAAAATCGATCAATCCTGATGTACTGACGGCCAATCTAATTTCTTAAGGCCCTAAAATGCCAGAACAGTACAGATAATCCCCAAATGACCCCTTTTTTGGAAAATAGACAGTCCAAGGTATTTAGTAAGAATCATGGCTAGTTTTTTGAAGTTGTTATTTTTTCCACTTTTTTTGTAAAATAATTAAGTTTAACTACTTGGCGCCTGCGCTATAGCCGAAATCCGGCTGCAGCGCGGGCCTTAATTGCCGGGAGGGCGTCCATGGATGTCCTCCCGAGCAAGCGCAGTCTGCGCGACCCTGCAGGTCTATGAGATTCGGCTAATCACAGATCGGAGTAAGGGGTCGATCCAGGCCCCTTACCACGTGATCAGCTGTCAGCCAATGTTGGCTGATCACATGATCTAAACAGAAGCTTGGTAATCTGAGTGATCACCGGCTTCTGTCAGAGGGACATCGGTCCCTCACTCAGAAAGCCGCGACTGTGCCCACCAATGTCACCTGCCAGTGCCCACTGTGCCACCTACCAGTGCCACCTACCACTTCCCACAGTGACTCTTCATGTATATATACACACAGAGGGGATGGAAAATATTCAAACCTCCTTTAATTTTTCACTCTTTGTTATATTGCAGCCATTTGCTAAAATCATTTAAGTTCATTTTTTTCCTCATTAATGTACACACAGCACCCCAATATTGACAGAAAAGCACAGAATTGTTGAAATTTTTGCAGATTTATTAAAAAAGAAAAACTGAAATATCACATGGCCCTAAGTATTCAGACTCTTTGCTGAATATGTCCCCCTGGGGACAGGGCCCCCCATCATTTCCCCTGTGGATAGGAGCCCCCCATCATCTCCCCTGGGGATAGGGGCCCCTATCATCTCCCCTGGGGACAGGGGCCCCCATCATCTCCCCTGGGCACAGGGACCCCATCTTCCTTGAGGACAGGGCCCCATCATCATCTTCCCTGGGGACAGGGCCCCCACCATCTTCCCTGAAGACAGGAACCCCATCATCTCCCCTGGGGACAGGGGCCCCCATCATCTCCCCTGGGGATGGGGGGCCCCCATCATCTCACCTGGGGACAGGGATCTCATCTTCCTTGAGGACAGGGCCCCCATCATCATCTCCCCTGGGGACAGGGCCCCATCATCTCCCCTGGCAACTGGGACCCCTTATTCTCTAGGGACAGGGCCCCCACCATCTTCTCGGGGGACGGGAACCCCATCTCCCCTGCGGTCAGGGACCCCTTCTCACTTGGGGACGGAAACCCCATCTCACTTGAGGATAGGGATCCCCTTCTCACTTGAGGACAGGGACCCCCTTCTCACTTGAGGACAGGGGCCCCTTCCCACTCTGGGACAGGGCCCACATCATCTCCCCTGGCAACAGGGACCCCTTATTCCCTGGGGACAGGGCCCCCACCATCTTCCCTGGGGACGGGAACCCCATCTCCCCTGTGGACAGGGTCTCCTTCTCACTTGGAGACAGGGCCCCCCATCTTTCCTAGGGACAGGACCCACTTTTCACTTAAGGACAGGGACCCCCTTTTCACTTGAGGACAGGGACCCCCTTTTCACTTTGGGACAGGGACCCCCTTCTCACTCTGGGACAGGGCCCCCATCATCTCCCCTGGGGACAGGGACCCCCTTCTTACTTGGGGATAGGGCCCCCATCATCTCCCCTGGGGATGGCCCCCGTCACCTCCCTTGGGACAGGGCCCCCGTCATTTCCCCTGGGGACAAGGCCCCTATCATCTCCCCTGGCAACTGGGACCCCTTATTCTCTGGGGACAGGGCCCCCACCATCTTCTCTGGGGATGGGAACCCCATCTCCCCTGCGGTCAGGGACCCCTTCTCACTTGAGGACAGGGCCCCCACCATCTTTCCTGGGGACGGGACCCCCTTCTCACTTGAGTACAGGGACCCCCTTCTCACTTAGGGATAGGGCCCCCAAGACACACTGCACTGAGATAGAGTACCCCAACACCAGCACTGAGAGCACACGGATGCCAGTGCTGAGAAGGTACACTGAGGCCAGCGTTGAGATAGAGGAAACTGACACCAGAACTTTAAGGTTCTTAATATATGCAGTTTATACAGTTAATTTGTATCGCTTAATTTTTTTTTTTTTCCATTATGGGTGTGAGTGGGGCCTCATGTCTAAGTTTTGCCTAAGGCCTCACAAAGCCTAGAGTTGCCTCTGAGTGCATGTCAGAGCAAATGAGAATCATGAGGTCAAAGGAACTGCCTGAAGAGCTCAGAGACAGAATTGTGGCAAGGCACAGATCTGGCCAAGGCTACAAAAAATTTCTGCTGCACTTAAGGTTCCTAAGAGCACAGTGGCCTCCATAATCCTTAAATGGAAGACGTTTGGGATGACCAGAACCCTTCCTAGAGCTGGCCGTCCGGCCAAACTGAGCTATCGGGGGAGAAGAGCCTTGGTGAGAGAGGTAAAGAAGAACCCAAAGATCACTGTGGCTGAGCTCCAGAGATGCAGTCGGGAGATGGGAGAAAGTTGTAAAAAGTCAACCATCACTGCAGCCCTCCACCAGTTGGGGCTTTATGGCAGAGTGGCCCGATGGAAGCCTCTCTTCAGTGCAAGACACATGAAAGCCCACATGGAGTTTGCTAAAAAAAACACCTGAAGGACTCCGAGATGGTGAGAAATAAGATTCTCTGGTCTGATGAGACCAAGATAGAACTTTTTGGCCATAATTCTAAGCGGTATGTGTGGAGAAAACCAGGCACTGCTCATCACCTGTCCAATACAGTCCCAACAGTGAAGCATGGTGGTGGTAGCATCATGCTGTGGGGGTGTTTTTCAGCTGCAGGGACAGGACGACTGGTTGCAATCGAGGGAAAGATGAATGCGGCCAAGTAGAGGGATATCCTGGACGAAAACCTTCTCCAGAGTGCTCAGGACCTCAGACTGGGCCGAAGGTTTACCTTCCAACAAGACAATGACCCTAAGCACACAGCTAAAATAATGAAGGAGTGGCTTCACAACTCCGTGACTTTTCTTGAATGGCCCAGCCAGAGCCCTGACTTAAACCCAATTGAGCATCTCTGGAGAGACCTAAAAATGGCCGTCCACCAACGTTTACCATCCAACCTGACAGAACTGGAGAGGATCTGCAAGGAGGAATGGCAGAAGATCCCCAAATCCAGGTGTGAAAACCTTGTTGTATCTTTCCCAAAAAGACTCATGGCTGTATTAGATCAAAAGGGGCTTCTACTAAATACTGAGCAAAGGGTCTGAATACTTAGGACCATGTGATATTTCAGGTTTTCTTTTTTAATAAATCTGCAAAAATGTCAACAATTCTGTGTTTTTCTGTCAATATGGGGTGCTGTGTGTACATTAATGAGGAAAAAAATGAACTTAACTGATTTTAGCAAATGGCTGCAATATAACAAAAGAGTGAAAAATTTAAGGGGGTCGGAATACTTTCCGTCCCCACTGTATATATGTTACATATATATTAATACTGTATTTTTTTTTTTTGTTTCTCAGTTACTCAATTTTAAAATCATGTAAATCCTAACTGTCCTGGTTGTTTATAAACAGATATGTTATAATTTGTATAAAAGCCGTATTTGTATTTTATCAGAAAATATTTTCCCTTTAAATAATTTTATATCATCAGTAGCGAGCAGCATCCAAGATGGACCGTAAAGAAAGCCCAGTCGCTTCTATGTAATGAGATACATATATATATATAAAGTTAATTTTAGTGAGGATTTTCATGCCATGCTTTGAAATAAGAAGTCTGAACCTCCCGCTGTTTCCTTTTAATCAGCTCTGGTATTATAATGATTAGACTAGTGAAAGCAATTCGTCTCCACATTTAACAGGGGAAAAAAATAAAGTTCTGTTTGGTATTCCTGAGGATTTTACAATGCAAATGATTATTCTGGCTTGGGCTCAGCAAGAGCTGAATTACCGAAAGAAGTAAGAGTCTCTGGGAAGGGCAAGTTTATAAAGCTTTTTTTTTTTTTTTTTTTTTTTGCTGTATCTCCTTTGACTATAAAAAATAAAGCAGAACTCCGGCCTTCCCTTCAGTCTTGCACAGTTGTAGCGGCTCCTCTTCTGGACCAAAGCGGCTTACTCTGATTTCACTGCACACTGTGAGTTTCTCACAATGTGCATCAGAAGGTGTCAGTAGTCAGATAGAGCCCCTCCTCATTTCCTGGCTAGAGAACGTCCAGTACAATTGGCGGCCGGTGTTTTTTTTTTGGGGGGGGGGTGGGCAGCAACAACCACCTCGCTGTTTGCCGGTCGGTCCAGCACTTACCCCATCGTGGCCGGTGGCAGGCAGTGTGGTGCAGTGTGGTGCAGCGGCTCGGCTCCGAGTCCTCTCCTCCATGGCGGCTTCCAGCTTCTCCTTCTAGGCGTCCAGTAGGATCACCTGTCCTTTCAGCCAATCGGGGACTGGTGTCAAAACCTGCTTCCTGATTGGCCGGGAGGAGGATCAGTGTTACAACAGCGAATATTGATTCACTGTTGTAACCCACACCTGGGTGGGATCGGAGCCCACTCTATATTGAAGCCTATTAGAGCCTCTGGCTCTAATCAGTGCTTCAAAAAAACAGCCCCCCGGTGTCTAGAAAGGGGCCGGACACATGGATAGAGGAGGCGGCGATGGATGGGGGTGGCGCCCATGCACCCCTAATTGACGGGCCACCCCTGGTCCAGTATCATCCCTATCTTCTTCCACAGTCTCTTTCATTCATTGGGTTTCGGTTCTTTTTATCCTGAAGGTCACATGTGGGTGTTACTTAGGGCGGTCTGCATGCAAATACAGCCTGCCTAGGAACTCCTCCACTCCTCCAGACTGATACTCACCCATTAAGGCATTGCCATATTTGCATAACTCCTCCCAAGAGCCAGCCCCCTGATTTGCATCAGGACTGAGGACACTTAAGAGGAGTACCGAGGCCGGGTGCTGAGATGTTTTTTTAGGAAGATATGTACAAAACTCAGGAGGCCCTTCCCACCAGCCATGAGTTTGATGCCATTCTTTACAGCTAGTGATCGGCTCTTTAGTAAAAGCGATCAGGGTGGCTCTAAACTTTTACAGTACTGAGATGAACCACCCCCTAATCCTCCAACCCCCCACAGTGGTTGCTGGGCACTCCTATTCCTCCAGGGAACCCCGGACCGCAGTAAATGGCCAGGTCAGCTTCACACAGAGAAGATGGAGGAACATCCTTTCCCTGATCTCTCTTCTGTGGCTGATTAAAGTGTTACTAAACCCGCAACAGTAAAATCAGTCTGTATATACAGTAAAGCATGCTTGTTATACTCACTGTGGAACCTAAGGGGTTAATCATCCGCATTGTGTAAAAAGGCTGTTTGATCCCATCTCCTCTGATCCTCCCCTTCTTCGACTGTCCCCAATATATCTCCTGATAGTACAGAGGCTAGGGGACAAGCTGCACATGCTCAGTTTGGTGTGTATTGCTAGAGAGGTTTTTTTGGGGGAAAGTGCACATAATCAGCACAGGGCCAATCAGCACTGTCCAGGCAGAGGGTCAGGGGTCCTGCATCCTCATAGGACAATAACCAGACATACACTATGTATTTAGGAACTGGGTGACAAGAGATCAAAATTTGGTACCACATCGCATTTATATAAAAACAAAAAGGAAAGAAGGGGCAGGCGGGACATTTAATAAACAATCGAAAATTGAATAAACAATCAATTTGGAAAAATATACATTTTATTTAAACAATTCTTTAAAATCGCAGTAAACATTTACAAGAATCACGTATTATTTCTTTGGACATATTTAGCCACTTCTTACTCTACATGTTTCGCTCAGAGGAGCTTCTTCAGGAGTTTTTTTGGAGAAGTGTTGCATGAAGTATTATATACTATAAGAAAAACAACAATTGTAAATGAATATGCTTAAAAATTGCCATGAAAAAAAATCGCATGGCATGTCAGTAAGAGATATCTATATATATATATTATAGAGAAATAATCATACATTATATAGAATACATTTTATACAGAATAATGATGAACTGAAAAGGAATGACTACCGGATGCTTGTATTCATAAAACAGTAATTTTAGATGCATAGACTGAAGCCAGGATTTACAAAAATGGGAAGACCTTTTTGTAACCAAAGAGAGAGGATAAATTAAAACATATTCGTATAATTTGAATTTAAATTGGAATGATCCTATACCTTAAAAGTCCCGCCTGCCCCTTCTTTTCTTTTTTATTCGTACACTATATTACCAAAAGTATTGGGACGCCTGCCTCTACACGCACATGAACTTTAATGGCATCCCAGTCTTAGTCCGTAGGGTTCAATATTGAGTTGGCCCACCCTTTGCAGTTATGACAGCTTCAACTCTTCTGGGAAGGCCGTCCACAAGGTTTAGGAGTGTGTATGTAACATGCAGTACAGTGCAAAAAGCCCAGCAGTCTGCAATGTTTAACATTCAACATATGATTTTGTGTACAAGGATTTGGAGTATGTAACATACAAACAGGATCTATAAGGTGCAGGGGTCAGGAATATGTGAGGTACATCACATCTTATTTGATGCTGCAGTTAGGAGTGTGTAACATACTGTGGATGAAGCAGAACAGTCTGGAGTGTGTAGCATTTAGCAGTGAACTTTGGGTACAAGGATTTGGAGTATGTAACATACACCAGAATCTATAGGGTGCAGGGGTCAGGAATATGTGAGGTATATAGATTACTACGGTCAGGAGTATGTAACATGCAGTACAGTGCACAAAGCATAGCAGTCTGCAATGTGTAACATTCAACATAGAATATCGGGTACACGGATTTGAAGTGTGTAACATACAACAGAATTAATAGGGTGCAGGAAAATGCGAGGTACATCACAGTTGACATGTGCACTGCCGAAAAATTTAGTTTAATTCTTTTTTTTCTTTTTCGTTTTTTGGGTCATTCGTCATGTTCGAAATTCGTAAATTTGAATATTTGAAAACTCGCAAATTTGAAAATTCGTAAATTCGTAACTTTGAAAATGTGAAAATCCAGAAATTCTAAAGCTCATAAATTTGAAAATCCATAAATCTGTTAATTCAAAAAAATGAAAATCCGAAAATAAGAAAGATAATCTGAAAATTCTAAAGAACGAAAATATGAAATAACTAATAATAACTTAACTATTAAATTATAGGTATTGGAATTTCCTTTCAAATTTGGCTGTTAGTGAACATAATGAATACAAATTTATCTGAAGTTATGAATTATCTGAAAAAACAGAACAAATTAATAATAAATAATAATAAAAGTTTTTATTATCATTATTATTTATTATTATTAGTTTGTTATGTTCCATCCGTTTAGATATGGCATTCGTTATTTTGGATAATTCGTAACTTCAGATAAATTAGTATTCATTATGTTCACTAACAGCCAAATTTGAAAGGAAATTCCAATACCTACAATTAAAATAGTTAAGTTATTATTAGTTATTATTTCAGATTTTCGTTCTTTCGAATTTTCAGATTATCTTTCTTATTTTCGGGTTTTCGAATTCTAAGTTGTTCTTAGTTAATCTGAAATAATAACTAACTAAGAATAACTTAACTATTAAATTATAGGTATTGGAATTTCCTTTTAAATTTGGCTGTTAGTGAACGTAACGAATACGAATTCATCCGAAGTTACGAATTATCCGAAATAAGGAATGTCGTATCTAAACAAATGGGACGTAACAAACTAATAATAATAAATAACAATAATAATAATAAAAACTTTTTATTATTATTTATTTCCGTTCCATTTGTTTAGATGCGGCATTCGTTATTTCAGATAATTCGTAACTTCGGGTAAATTTGTATTCATTATGTTCACTAACAGCCAAATTTGAAAGGAAATTCCAATACCTATAATTTAATAGTTAAGTTATTATAAGTTAGTTATTATTTCAGATTTTTGGATTTTCAGGTTTTTGAATTCTCGGATTTTCGTTCTTACTTTCGGATTTTCGTTCTTTTGAATTTTCGTTTTTATTTTCGAATTTTCAGAATTTTGAATTCACAAATTTTCGAATATTCGAATTTACGAATTTTTGAATATTCGAATTTCCAATTATTCGGAAACATTTGTTAAACGGGTTTTCACGAATTCAGATATTTACGAATTAACGAATTTGTCGAAAACCAAACGAATTGCTCATGTCTACATCACAGCTTATAGAATGCTGTGGTCAGGAGTTAGTAACATGCAGTACAATGCACAAAGCAGAGCAGTGTTGAGTGTGTAACATTCAACATAGAATTTTGGGTAGAAGGATTTGGAGTATTTAACATGCAAAATATAGCAAATAGCAACATACAACATAGTCTAAAGGGTGCAGGGGTCAGGAATATGTGAGGTACATTCACAGCTTATAGAATGCTGCAGTCAAGATAGTTTAGATATATTTTTTTTTATCATTAGAAACTTTGTTTCTTTTGTTTTTGTTTTGTTTTTTACTTAAAATATTATCGTAGTTTAGTACTCTTACCATGTGCTGTATTTATTTATGTGAAATGCCGTTACTAGCCATAGCAAGAAATTGTTACCGAACCCCTCTGCCAGTTTCACCATGCTGTCATTTTTTTTTTTTTTAAAACAAACCTAAAAAGCGTAAAATGTAATTTATTTTATATACAATTTTCCCTCCGCCCTCCAATATAAAAGAAAAGACTCACCAAGACATCGTTACGCTCTTCTTGGATATCTGTTTTAGTCTGTTGGTTGAATTTAGTTGACAGATCTGCTCAGAGCCAGGACAACGGTTTAATATTTGTTTTATAAGGACGAATATTTTGCAGATATAAAAATGAAGATTCATAAACTTGGAGGCTCCGGCAGGAACAATATAAAGCGGCATTGTTTATACTGTTTCTGCAGAGAGGTGACTCGGCAATTTTGCAGAATATATTATCTGGGTGTGGGAGTGCAGGACTGGAATGGGATGCTATTATTCAAGATTTCGCTACTGAATTTGGATTTTGGACACGTGATGGTGAGCTGTAGGTACGCATCTGACTCTGAAAATGAACTGTAGCTCTTTAGTATTCAGCATTTGGTCTTGTGGGCCATGTTAGGATGGGGCCTTGCTAGGGGCCATGCTAGGCTTGAGATGCTTCACCCTTGTTTCCACTGTGCTTCGTCACATGACCTTACAGGTCGCAAGACCGGGCAAGCAAGGAAAAGCATCACTGTTCTCCACTGTGCCACTCTTCAGCAGAGGATTATCTCATAATACATGGCAATCTCTATGTTTATTGTGATTCTGTGGCCACCCAGAGGCGTATCTAGTGAAAATGGCGCCTATGGCAAGCACTGAAACTGCGCCCCTGTCAAAAGGTAAATGCGGCCTTACCAGCACCCATAAATGCAATGACATCAGCACCCATAAATGCAGTAATATTAGCACCCATAAATGCAGCCTTATCAGCACCCATAAATGTGGTAACATCAGCACCCATAAATGTGGTAACATCAGTGCCCATAAATGAGGTAACATCAGCGCCCATAAATGAGGTAACATCAGCACCCATAAATGAGGTAACATCAGCACCCATAAATGTAGTAACATCAGCACCCATAAATGTAGTAACATCAGCACCCATAAATGAGGTAACATCAGCACCCATAAATATAGTAACATCAGCACCCATAAATGTAGTAACATCAGCACCCATAAATGTAGTAACATCAGCGCCCATAAATGTGGTAACATCAGCGCCCATAAATGAGGTAACATCAGCACCCATAAATGTAGTAACATCAGCACCCATAAATGAGGTAACATCAGCACCCATAAATGTAGTAACGTCAGCACCCATAAATGCGGCCTTACCAGCACCCATAAATGTAGTAACGTCAGCACCCATAAATGAGGTAACATCAGCACCCATAAATGAGGTAACATCAGCACCCATAAATGTGGTAACATCAGCACCCATAAATGTAGTAACGTCAGCACCCATAAATGTAGTAACGTCAGCACCCATAAATTCGGCCTTACCAGCACCCATAAATGTAGTAACATCAGCACCCATAAATGCGGCCTTACCAGCACCCATAAATGTAGTAACGTCAGCACCCATAAATGAGGTAACATCAGCACCCATAAATGTGGTAACATCAGCACCCATAAATGTAGTAACGTCAGCACCCATAAATGTAGTAACGTCAGCACCCATAAATGTAGTAAGATCAGCACCCATAAATTCGGCCTTACCAGCACCCATAAATGCGGTAGCTTCAGCACCCAAAAATGTGGCCTTACTGGGGGGGACCCCTTGGTATACACAAATTGGCAGATCATTATACACTATATCTGTATACATGTACATGCAATAATGCAGTCTGAGACTCTCAGTGACAGTGAAAACTGTCCGTGCTGCTGCCAGTGCGAGGAACTAATAAATTTAAATGCAGCCCGCCTCGGTGAGTCCAAGCAGGCTCCACCTGACCTGTCACCAAGCCCGAATCGCCACCAGTGACTCAACTGATGCCTGTCATAGTTTAGGACAGACCAGGTCAGGTGGGAGAGCAGTCTGAGTCTCCATGATGCGGGAGTGGGGGGGTGGGGGGGTGGCGGAGGCATCGTGCAGTGTATGGGCACTTAGCAGGAGGGAGAGATAGCGGCCCCCAATGGGGGCGGATCATGTGGCGTATGGGCACAGCATTGGACATAAAGGCAAAGTGGAACATCAGAGATGGTGACGACGTGACTGTGCACGGTGGTACACAGACAGGTCACAATCTGTGATGATCAGGGACACGCAGTGGCGCAGGGGATGTTTCCTTTCCCTTCCTTCATAATGGATACAGTCCTCCGCCACTGCTGCGCCAGCGCCTCTGACACTGTATAGAGGGAGAGAGGAAGTAGGATCACCAACGGCCCCGTCTACTTGGCACACACGCACAATCACACATGATGATGACTTTAAGGCTACTTTCACACTGGGGCACTTTGCAGGCGCTATAGAGCTAAAAATAGTGCCTGCAAAGCACCCTGAAAGAGCCGCTCCTCTCACTCCAGTGTGAAAGCCCTGAGGACCTTCACACTGGAGCAGTGCGCTGGCAGGACGCTCAAAAAAGTCCTGCTAGCCGCATCTTTGAGGCACTGTAGGAGCGGTGTATACACCGCTCCTGAAGCGCCCCTGCCCATTGAAATCAATGGGCAGCACTGCCGGCAAAGCGCCGCTGCAGCGGCGCTTTGCAGGCAGTTTTAACCCTTTTTCGGCTGCTAGCGGGGGTTAAAAGCGCCCCGCTAGCGGCCAAATAGCACCACAAAAATAACGGTACATCGCCTCTAAAATTAGTGCCATTTTACCACCGGCGGTGCACTGACCCAGTGTGAAAGTAGCCTAAGTCATCATGTGCCAGGCCCAGGCCCAAGCAGAAGCCAGCAGCCAATCAAATATAGTGCTCAATATGGATTAAATATATAATTATAATTATACATAGCCATAGATATCATAAATAAAGTGTTATAAAGTGATTTGTGCAACAGCAGGTACTACTTGCACAAATCACTTTATTTATGATATCTATGGCTATGCATAATTATAATTTATTTAATCCATATTGAGCACTATATTTGATTGGCTACTTGGCAGTTGGCACTGGCACACATGCACATGATGATGATGATAAGATCGTTGTGTAGTACCTACTGCCTGGGGGTTCCCCTTCATCCAATTTTCCAAGTCGCCTCTCTTCTCCAGCCAGTTCTCCTCGCCGACCTCACGTCACAGACCCGGTGTCCTGTCGAGAAATGCCACCGGCTCACGCTTAGGGAAAAGATGATGCAGAGGTGGGTAGGCGGAGCTTTAGGCTCCGCCTCTGACAGTTACGTAGGGTAGACCGGCTCTGGACAGTCACATTAATTGGCAAGCATGGGGGCGTCTGTCGCTCCCCTCCCCACTGCCAGGCCAAGTAGCTACTTGCAAATGAGGTGCCGTGCCGCCACCGGCGCCGGGGGCTATATTAGTGCAGGAGGCGGCCGCAAGAGGACGGGTGTGATTTTTTTTTTCGTGCAGGGAGCGGCTTTTTTGACGCCCCCCCCCCCATGGCACCCATGGCACTTGCCATGCCTGCAATACCTTGGATACGCCACTGTGGCCACCAAGCAGGTTTCTAGGCCTAGGTACCTGGGACACATTTCCTGGGTTTCCTCCTTGGTGTGTCGGATCAGCAAGTGCAGTCTTTACTATGTGAGGGTTGATGCAGCCAGTACTGGGGTGGGGGGTGGGCTATCATGTGCGCTGTATCATTGCTCTTCTTAGGGTGCTCAAGGATGCTTCAGCTTTTTCAGGGTATCTCTTGGACACATTTCTCACAAATAATTTTATTTGACCAGAGAAGGAGCGAGTTTTTTGACTTGCTTAAAAGAAGGTCTCTTGGTGGTGAAGCGGGGCTTGTGCTGGCGAAGCAGAACCCTGTGTGGCAGAGGGAACTTGATCTTTGAGTCATTGAACTGCTTGATGGCAGGTCTGCGACACTTGTTGGCAGAAATCACCTCAACCATTATGATCTGAATTGCATGGGCACGAGCACGATGGCGTGCACCCATGTCGTCTTAGCACTGTGTCACAGCTCCAGCTGTAGTCAAGTCTCTATACTCTCTGTACATATTGTGTGTTCCACTACGGGAGTCATAGTGTAGCCAGATGCCAAAGTTCTACACTTTCAGTGGAGATTTCTCAAAAAGTTGTCAGCAATACACAATCTCTCCAGATGCCTTCTTAATATTTTTCAGTTGAGAGACAAAGCACCAAAAACGAGACTTTGCAACAACATGGTTGGGTGCGAAAATCCGCATAAGGTAAAGAGGTGGAACAGGTGCCTTGACAGTAGGGAGACTGCGCCCAATGACTTCATACTCCCTTAGAGTGCCGGACGCCTTCATGCTGCCTCGATCCCTGCCACCAAGCGAAAAAGAGCCTCTTGGACACATTTCTATGGGTTTTCTTCTTGGTTGGCCAGGTCAGAAAATGCACTTCACCAGTATGTAGGAGTTCTTTCCTGACATAGCTTCAGCTATGCAGGAGAACCTACATAATAATAAAGTGCCCGAACTGTAAAAGCCCCAGAAGTAGATCAGTTCAGAACTGAGGGAAGTTCTCCCAAGCTCCTCCTTGGCTTTGACATGTGATATGATACATACCCGTGGGAAAGCCTGGGAGGACCTCTTCTCACCTGGGAGTGGGTGCCACTCTGTTTCTAGGGCCTGCAAAGAATTTTACTTTGGTGGGGACTTTTACTAAGGGGTTTATTTTAATTTGGGTGGGGGCTATTACAGGTATGTATGCTGTATCATAGCTCTGGTTTGGGGGGGGGGGGTTGGAGAATGCAACCATGGTTCATGGTACACCCTAAATATGGGTATTGCTTGACACACGCTACGAAAGGTGGACTATGCCTTTAAAAAGGTTGTGATCTTTTTGGAACAAAAATCAAATATCTAATGTGAATTTGCTGAGTTATGGGAATCTAATTTAAGGTAAATGAAAGGTTGGGACTCGGGTTGTTATTTTTTTTTTCATGTTAATTAGTCACTGAATTAATTAGTCTTGATTGTGTTCTCACAAAGTGCTTCTTAAGAAGCAAGACATCACAGGGAGCTTAGCCTGCAGTGCTCTATGGGAAACAGGCTCTTAAGTCCCATTGGAAGAAATTATTATTTGTGCTAATCGTATTAAAAATAAAAGTTGTGAATGACTCCGGTTTATTTAAACTTCAGCCATCAACAAACAAAGTTTAGGTAATCATTTCCTGGAACAATTGTAGATTGGGATTCAGGATCGACCAATCTTCGCCTCCAGCTGAGATCATTCCAGGCACAGTTATATATCTACCATGGTGCTGGAGGGCGTAGGGAGGCAGGTATCCAGGGCTAGTATTTGCTAACCCAGTAGCTCTCTTTGAGGCTTTGATCTGCCCCCCCCCCCCTTTTTTTGCTGTCCTCTACAAGCACTGATTGGTAAACGGCCGACATTTGATCACGTCACTTACCTGCTATTCCACCGGTGTAGGAACAGGTTCTTTTCTTCAAGCCAACCACGTACGTTGAACGGCGCCCTGTGCCCATTTTGACATATAATTTTTTCAAGCTCCTGATATGGAATCGCTCCAATGGTGTTAATATAAGTGACCATTCTCCATCCTGTACCCCTGATGAAGGTGCAAAAAAATGGAAATGCGTCGGGTATTAGGGTACCAGGGTATTTACCCATAGGAGATCATCAGTGTCATTGTATATTTCCATTTACATTTCTTTCTGTTTTTTTGTTATGTTTGCTTGTATGCATTTGTAGACGCTATACTTGTTTTTTTATAACCAGTCAATTGTTTGTACTTTTAATATTTATGCAAATAAACTTTTGTACCTTTATTGAGTTGGTGGTCTTCTAAAGTCCCGTCTAGGGGATATATTTTTTCTTGGTTTATATATCAGGGATGGGACAGGGGCGGATCCAGAGTCTAGTCTCGGAAGGGGCACTGCCAGAAAATACTTTTTTTGCAGGCAATTTATTTGGGAAATGGCTGGTGTTGACGCTTCAATCATCACGGCACCATGGTTGTTATGGTGTCAGGATGATTGAAGCGCATTATTTCTATTATTACATTGTTATAGAAGATGAAATAGTTCAACTCACCATAATGCAGAATCAGTGTGAGCCCTGAGTGTGTCACTTGCCACGTCACCTGTCACAAGTTGCGGATTGTCCACTTACCACGTCACTTGCCACGTCACCTGCCACAAGTTGAGGATTGTCCATTTGCCACGTCACCTGCCACACGTTGCAGATTGTCACTTCCTGTGTCCCAGGCAGCAGAGAGATGATGTAATCTCTCTGCTGCCCATGTCATCTCCCTACTCTGCTAAACGCTGATTGGCCAGCTCACCCAACGAGCCTCCCAGCTGCGTCCGCTCTCTCACCCACTCGCTGAGCCGCCCAGCTGCCCGTCTGCTCGCACAGTCATTGTGACTGTGCGAGCGGAAGGGCAGTTGGGCGGCTTGGCGACTCACTCACCACGCTGCCCGCACACTCACTTGCCCGCTGAGCCACCCGCCAGCTCACCCACCACGCCGCTCACACACTCACCCGGCCACAACTAATTTCTCGTGGGGGGGCAATAGCCCTGTTGCCCCTCCCCTGAATCCGCCCCTGGGATGTGACCACCATACTCTTTTTTCTGATATGGTGGAAGCCTCTGTCTTTTATCATGCCAGCAAATGCCTTTGAAATTATCTGGCCGCCATTGGATAACCAATTTGAATACCAATTTTACAAGGATTCTCCTGCAATGTATTAATTTCATGAAGTGGGGGTGGGGATTTATGTTTATGTAGACCTTTTTTAATAACATGGCAACAATAAATTCCTGACATGCCATTAAATATGGCAACAGTCCACTATTTATCATTAAAAAGCCAACCTCTGCCTGTAGAAACATGACTGTGTCTAAGCTGAGATGATGTCATCAGTCTGCTGCAGGCAGGAAGAAGCATTTCCTCAGCCCCCCCCCCCCCCCCCCCCCGGTGATCAGGCTGAAGAATTGTAACTCTGTAGCAAGGTGAGAGATTACAGCAGGGGCTAATCTGCAGTGGCGGCTGCTGAAGTTTTAGGCTAGGGGGGCACCAGACCCCGTCTATCCTTTTTGACCCCTCACATGTCTCATAAGCCCCACCCCTTATAAAATCCACCCACTCCGTCCCCTGTATTCCACTTGCTTCCACCCATAGTGTCAGGAGTATACAGCTGAGCATCACAGGACAGAGTATACAGCCCCAGAATCACAGGACAGAGTATACAGCTCAGCATCACAGGACAGAGTATACAGCCCCAGAATCACAGGACAGAGTATACAGCTCAGCATCACAGGACAGAGTATACAGCCCCAGAATCACAGGACAGAGTATACAGCTCAGCATCACAGGACAGAGTATACAGCCCCAGAATCACAGGACAGAGTATACAGCTCAGCATCACAGGACAGAGTATACAGCCCCAGCATCACAGGACAGAGTATACAGCCCCAGCATCACAGGACAGAGTATACAGCCCCAGAATCACAGGACAGAGTATACAGCCCCAGAATAACAGGACAGAGTATACAGCCCCAGAATAACAGGACAGAGTATACAGCCCCAGAATCACAGGACAGAGGATACAGCCCCAGAATCACAGGACAGAGTATACAGCCCCAGAATCACAGGACAGAGGATACAGCCCCAGAATCACAGGACAGAGTATACAGCCCCAGAATCACAGGACTGAGTATACAGCTCAGCATCACAGGACAGAGTATACAGCCCCAGCATCACAGGACAGAGTATACAGCCCCAGCATCACAGGACAGAGTATACAGCCCCAGCATCACAGGACAGAGTATACAGCCCCAGAATCACAGGACAGAGTATACAGCCCCAGAATAACAGGACAGAGTATACAGCCCCAGAATCACAGGACAGAGTATACAGCCCCAGCATCACAGGACAGAGTATACAGCCCCAGCATCACAGGACAGAGTATACAGCCCCAGCATCACAGGACAGAGTATACAGCCCCAGCATCACAGGACAGAGTATACAGCCCCAGAATCACAGGACAGAGTATACAGCCCCAGAATAAAAGGACAGAGTATATAGCCCCAGAATAACAGGACAGAGTATACAGCCCCAGAATCAAAGGACAGAGTATACAGCCCCAGAATAACAGGACAGAGTATACAGCCCCAGCATCACAGATCAGGGTATATAGCTGAGCATTACAGATACGTTATATATAAATCAGCATCACAGATAGGGTATACAGCCCAACATCCCAGATAGTGTATAGATCAGCATCACAGGTAGTGAATTCACCAGCAGCACATACAATCCAACCCCCCCCCCTGGCAGGTGGCTCGCGGCACACTGACAGCACCCCCCCCGTACAGGAGGTCCGGCACTTACCGGGCTGTGGTATCTTCTCCTCCTGTTTCTCCTCCAGGCAGCAGCAGCGGCGGGGGAGTCCACTCCTCATACATCCTCCGCTCTGTTCCACTTCAGCCAAAGCACTGGGCATCCAATAGGATCGCCTGGCGCTTTGGCCAATCAGGAAACAGGTCCCACTGACCTGCCTCCTGATTGGCGGGGAGGCACTGTGGTGTGAAAATAGCGAAAATGTAATTCGCCATGGTCAGAGAATTGGGTGGGATCAGGGCGCACTCTCTGCACACCGAGCCCACCCTTCTTTTGAAGCCTATTAGAGCCTCTGGCACTAATCAGGTGCTTTAAAAAAAAAAACACCCCGCCCTCGCCATAGGAGTACATGCGTCCGGCGTCCTGATAGGGAGGCGGCGGCAGGGATAGGGGCGCCCGCGCCCGTGCACCCACAATGCACAGGCCGCCACTACTAATCTGTTTAAGGCAGGGGTCTCAAACTGGTGGCCCTCCAGCTGTTGCGAAACTACAAGTCCCATGAGGCATTGCAAGGCTGACAGTTACAAGTATGACTCCCACAGGCAGAGGCATGATGGGACTTGTAGTTTCGCAACAGCTGGAGGGTGGTCAGTTTGAGACCCCCTGGTTTAAGGCTTTTGTGAACACAACCAAAGACTGCTCAGTGACCAGGATTCAGTGGTGTAACAATAGTCATAGCAGCCCCTGAAGCTGCTATGGGGCTGGAGGTGGAAGGGGGACCCATTAGGGGGGCTACTGATGCAAATAAAAAATAGAAAATTCATGAGCATGTGAAAATAATAACACATTCATCACTGTATTGTTAACAACTTCATGTCCTTAGGTCATGTTAACCACTTGACCTCCGGAATATTTACCCCCCCTTTTAATGACCAGGCCATTTTTTTGCACTGCGTTATTTTAACTGACAATTGCGTGGTCGTGCAACGCTGTAGCCAAATAAAATTGATGTCCTTTTTTCCCCCACCAATAAAGCATTCTTTTGGTGGTATTTGATCACCTCTGCGGTTTTTTTTTTTTTTTTGTGTGTGCTATAAATGAAATGATGTTGAAAAGTTTGAAAAAAAAAATTTATTTTACTTTTTGCTATAACACATATTCAATAAAAAATTTAAAAAAATGTCAATCATTATCATTAATTCAATCAAAATTTCATCATAAATTTTGGCCAAAATTTTGCTTCATGTATTTTTTTTTTTTGGGTTGAACTGGATGCACTTGTGACTAACTATGTAACTATATGTAACTATTTGGTAAAAAAAATAAAATAAAATCCCAATAATAAATATTAGTTGGTTTGCGTTAAAATTATAGTGTCTGCAATCTATGGCATGTATACTGGAATTATTTGATTTATTTATTTATTTTATACTACTTATGGCAGCGATCAGCGACTTATAGTAGGACTGTGATGCTATAAACAAAAAAAGGACAGAAAATTAAAAAAAAAACAAAAAACAAAATAATATTTCTTACTTTCGGCT
This sequence comes from Aquarana catesbeiana, assembly GCF_042186555.1. Classification (NCBI taxonomy): domain Eukaryota; kingdom Metazoa; phylum Chordata; class Amphibia; order Anura; family Ranidae; genus Aquarana; species Aquarana catesbeiana. The sequence continues at coordinate 401,493,448 of NC_133329.1, forward strand.
ATAAAACATATCCAATGATAAAAAAAAAAAAAAACAAACAAATTTCTTCATAAATTTATGCCTATATGTATTCTGCTACATATTTTTTGGTTAAAAAAAAAAAATAATCCCAATAAGCGTATATAGATTAGTTTGTGCAAAAATGACAAAAAACTATGGGATATTTTTTTTTTTTACTAGTAATGTCAGCGATCAGTGACTTATAGCGGGACTGTCATATTGCGGAGGACATATCGAGACACCTAACTGACACTTTTGACACTTTTTGGGAACCAGTGACACTAATATAGTGATCAGTGCTAAAAAAAAAAAAATATGCACTGTCACTGTACTAATGACACTGGCTGAGAAGGGGTTAACATCAGGGCAATCAAAGGGTTAACTGTGTGCCTAGCCAGTGCTTGTGTACTGTGGGGGGGGAGGTGCTTTTATTCTGGGAAGGCATAGATCTGTGTCTCTGCTTTGTTTACATATTGCCATTCTGCCTATACCAAATGAAGTGACTGGGCTCAGGAGATAGACAGAGATAGAAAAATCAGACACGTGCAATTTGTTTTGTTACGAATTTGTTTTTTAACGAATTTTGACAAATTTGTTAATTTGAAAGTATCCGAATAAATGAAAACCTGTTTGATGAACTTTTCTGAATATTTGTAAATTTGAATATTCGAAAATTCGTAAATTCATAAATTCAAACAATTCATAAATTCGTAAATTCATAGGTTCGAAAATTCGTAAATTAAAAAACTTGAAAATTCGTAAATTTGAAAATTCGTAAATTCAAACATCCCAAAACCTAAGAATTCAAAAATCAGAAATAAAAATAACTCAACTATTACTAACTATTAAATTATAGGTATTGGAATTTCGTTTCAAATTTGGCTGTTAGTGAACGTAACGAGTACGAATTTATCCGAAGTTACGAATTATCCGAAATAACGAATGCCGTATCTAAACGAATGGAACGTAACTAATTAATAATAATAAATAACACTAATAATAATAAAAACTTTTTATTATTATTATTTTTATTATTATTATTTATTATTAATTTGTTCCATTTGTTTAGATACGGCATTCATTATTTCGGATAATTTGTAACTTTGGATAAATTTGTATTCGTTACATTCACTAACAGCCCGATAATTTAATAGTTAGTAATAGTTATTATTATTAGTTAGTTATTCTGTAAATTTTTCTGATTTTCTTTCTTATTTTCTGATTTTCGAATTTTCAAATTTATGAATTTACGAATTCCCCGAATTTTTGAATTTAAGAAATTGCAATCATAACGAAAGCCCTGAAAAATGAAAAAAAAAAAACCAAACAAATCAAACGCAAAACAAAAACGAATGAATTTTTCGGCAGTGCACGTGTCTAAGAAAAATCGCCCTTCATAAATTGTAACTGTTTATCTGCATCTTCTCTCCTCTACATCTGTTCAAAGTCCTGAATTTCTAAAGCTTGTCTGAGCTGTCAGAAAACAGGGAGCGGAGAGCTGAAGTTATACTCTGCAGAGCTCAGTGAGGAGAGCTGAGAGCCCATTCGCACAGCACACAGGAGCAGAGCTGAGGCTGGCAATCACAGGATGTGTGCTGGAGATCCCTCCCTCGTCACCTTTATTTTCTTGGTGTCAGGGAAACTTGTCAGAAGTGACTCTGCTGATAGCAGAGGAAGGAAGCATCAGACAGAAATGACACTTAGTGCTCTGGAGGGAGACAAGTACACACTATAGAGGGATGTGCTTTGTTCATATTTCATGTCTGAGGTTTACAATCGCAAGAAATAAAAATGTGAGCTATAATTGATTTAATGTCTCAGTTGGATTTCTGTCAGACATTTTACCATCAGTCTTGTTTGTTTGCAGGTGGAAGCCCGTACACATGGTGGATTGGAAGAGGTAACGAGAGGCACACCTATTGGGGCGGGTCCCTGCCGGGGCAGTGCACCTGCGGGATGGAGGAGAGCTGCATCGATATGAGATATTACTGCAACTGTGACGCCGACAGACAAGACTGGTAAGACAAAGATTATGAATGATGCCATATATTCACCCCTTGAGCCAAAAGGTGAAATAACTTGTGATGCCAAGGACTTGTGACTTCTAACGGGCCACAACAGAGGTGCCCGGAACTGTGCGGCTATGAAGTGATAAATGCAGGTAGCAATATCACTTAGGAAATAAATATAGACAAATGTACATATTGTTTAGGACGGCCTTTCTCAACCTTGTTAACCTTTGCCGCCCTCGTAATGCATATATCTATATAAAGAAGTTATCGGTCTCTACTAATGATAAAGAGTGTCAGGAGCATGCAACACTTCTATTCCATGGGACCTGCTGGTCTCATTTCAGCAGCCTTGTTTTGGCTGAGCTGCACTCTCCCTTCCTGACTGTCCACCTGCAGAGTGATTGGTGTAGACACAGCCCCTAGGTGGAGACCAAACCCGTTTTAAGCCTGCCAAACCCTTAGTGTCATGCTTGTGATAGGGTTTGCAACATGTTCTTCAAGTGCCCTGTTTGCCTGCCTAGTACCTGTGCCTTGACCATTGCCTGATCCCCACCCTGCTGGCTAGTTTGGATTTTCTTGTTATCAATCTCAGATTGGACTTTGGACTACTCTCTGAATTCAAAAGGGAAAGAAGAAAAAAAGGGTGCACCAGCCTTGTGCATTATCTTTAAACGTCTTTTTATTAAAAATAAGATAAAAAACTAGTCACAAACATGTAGGAAAAAAATATGCAATACAAATCATCTCCAGATGACAGCAATTAGTTGACTGACAAACAGATTCCAAATGGTAACAAGGGAGATATCAAGGGCCACTGCCAGCTGATACGTTTCGAGCCTAGGCTCTGAGGAAGAAGGTACCCCTTCGAAACACGTCAGGTGGCAGTAGCCCTTGATATCTCATCTGGAGTCAGTTTGTCAGTCAACTAATTGCTGTCATCTGGAGATCATTCGTATTGCAAATTTTTTCCCACATGTTTGTGAGTAGTATTTTATCTTAGTTTTAATAAAAAGACGTTTAAGGATAATGCACAAGGCTGGTGCGCCCTCTTTTTCTTCTTTCCCTTTTGACTATTAGGATACCCCTATCCTTAAGGGCAGCAAGGCCTGAGGCACCTTCCACCTCGAACTTTAGTCCACCTGGTAACTCAGTTGTGCGCAGGAGTGTTTGTCTTTCTACTCTCTGCCATTTGACCACGGTTTTGACCCTGACTACTCTATGAACACTGCCTGCCTGGAACCTGGACTGCCATTGGACCACTCTACCTGTCTGCCAATCACAAATACCTGTATGCTCTGCCTAGCTCGCGACTGCCCCCACACGGTAAACAGGCACAGTGTTCCATCTGCCTGGAGACCATACTGCCGTACAGATTTTTGTCTTCCCCCCAAGGGTGTGGGGTGATTTTCTTTTCCCTGTGAGATTCGACATCCATCAATTTGGTCTCCTGTTGGAGAGTATAGTCACCTCTCTCTCTCATCTCCCCACCCCATTCACAGCTCCCGTTGGAAGAATAGTGGACCTTTTGGTACATTTTTCCAGGCCTCTGCTATCGTATAAATTGTTATAGATTAGATTTTAATCTATTCCTTAGCCTAACCACTATCAGGGTGGAAGGTGGCCAGCACCTTGCAACTAATTATACTCTCCTATGCCTCTCCTGAAAAAGCGAGATTTCCCTCGCGAAATGCATTGAGATTTATAGCACAGTTGTCTCAGATTGATGGTGGTCATCTCTATTAATTACGGTTCTATGGAAAGGTTTCTTTGTTGATCCTAGTTGAATAGTACATACGGTATGTACTGATATTAATTAATTTTTGCATTATGTGTTGTTTTTAAATGTACCGTATATACTCGAGTATAAGCCGACCCGAATATAAGCCGAGGCACCTAATTTACCACAAATAAACTGGGAAAACTTATTGACTCGAGTATAAGCCTAGGGTGAGAAATGTGCAGCTACTGTAAGTGGAAAAAAGGGTCAACAATGCCCATTTGCAGCCTCACTGTGCCCATTTGCAGCCATAGGTCCCCCGAACTTCAAACTCGGTAGTTTAGGGTTCCTAGATGCCCCCTAACTGCAGCCAAAATTTGGGGTCTCTGGACCCAAAGGGTTCCGATATGACATTGCAGATGGACACAGTTGACTGACTTTGGGGCCCCATATCTCAGGGCCACGTGGTGCTAGGAACCCCAAATTTGTTGCGCAAACCCAGTGGAACTAGCACTACAACATATCCAAAGCTGGGGTTCCTAGCACCAAGTGACCCCGAGATACGAGGCCCCAAAGTCAGTTTGGAAAATGTAATTCTCTGCTGCAGAAAAGTGCTTGACTCGAGTATAAGCCGAAGGGGGCATTTGGTTTGCATACTAATTGGGACTAAGACATTACCTCCACCCATCTCACACCAGCTCTTTCTTTTCTGTCCATTATAGCATACCTCCCAGTTGAGATGGGAATGAGGGACACCTTTTAGCGAAAGTATGTAGGAATAGGACGCACCCCCTTCCATGCCCCCTTTAAAGAGAATTATACAAAAAAAAGATTAGTTAAACCCACAAGTGCTTTTTTTTTTACCACCACTATTCCTTTATATTGGCTTTTGAAATTTACAAATGCAGCAATTTAGAAATTGAATGAAAGGTTTAGCACTGGGAAACACTTTTTGAAACATATAAAATGCATTTTATATACAACTATATAGATCAGACCTAAATGAGGGACAAATGAGGAGGAAAGAGGGACAGAGGGACTTTGTTCGAAAATTAGGGACAGTTGGGAGCTATGCTAAGACCTGGTGGCAACTGAGTACCCGTGGGCCTGCTTGCCTTATGGGAAAGGGGGCTGCTGCAGGTGAAGAACACAGAGGCAGCTATAGTGCCTGACCAAAAAAAGCTAGGGGATGGGCATGACAAAGAGGCTGTGGGACCGCCTCCTGGTCACGTGACCACTGTGACAGCCAATGATAGACTGGTCCTTCCTGCTTCCTGGGCATAAAGACTCTGTTAAAGGGATACTAGGGCTGAATGGGAAGGAGCTAACATGAAGAGACCTTTGAAAAAACTTTTATGTATTAGGGAACCCCTGCTGATAATTGTTGTATCTATAACTCACAGTACATTAATGTGAACAGTAAGATCTAAGAATAAATAAAATAATAAGGAATGTTACATATTTAACACTTATTTGGCTCCCCTATTTAGCAAAATTGTTTTTAGTAATACCAAAAATAATAATGACCAGAATTGAAAGGCAGACAGTGAACATTGTAGTGTTCCCTTACAATAGTGGTCAGTGGAGAATTACCCCCTTACATCTTACAACTTATTGACTCGAGTATAAGCCGAGGGTGAGAAATGCAGCAGCTACTGTAGGTGGAAAAAGAGGGTCAACAATGCCCATCTGCAGCTGCATGCCTCACTGTGTCCATTGCATACCTCCCTGTGTCCACTGCATGCTTTCCCTGTGTCCATTGCAGCCTCCCTGTGTCCATTGCAGCCTCCCTGTGACGATCTGCCTACCTGATCAGCCCTTGTCATGCAGTCAGATGGCGGCCATCCAGTCTACAAAGGCCGCGCCTCCTCCTCGCCGTCGTCTGTGATAGCCGGAACACTCAGTTTCCCAGCAGTCAGTGTTTAGTGTTCCGCCTATCACAGACATCCTCTCGTCCCCGTCCATGGGATGAGGATGAGAGGACGTCCGTGATAGGCGGAACACTGAACACTGACTCCCTGCTGGGAAACTGAGTGTTCCCCTATCACGGACGAGGACGAGGAGAAAGCGTGGCTTTTTTACATTGGTCGACTGCTGTCTGAGCATGACATGGGCTGATCAGGTATGCAAAGATGGCAGTGACTCAAGTGTAAGCCGAGGGGGGCACTTTCAGCACAAAAAAATGTGCTGAAAAACTTGGCTTATACTCGAGTATATTCGGTAGTTGCAGGTAGGGATTAAGCAGAGGCGTAGTCAAGTAAAAAGCCAGATGTCGGTAACGGATGGTAGTGAAGATACGGTCAGCAGCAGGAGAGACAAGAGCGAGATATTGGCTGGTGAAGGCACAATATTCTGGTGACCAGGAAGTGGAAAGACATGGCTTAAATGAGAAAGGTTCATGAGAGGAGCATAAAGTTCAAGGTTCTAGGCATATAAGATTCAAGACAGGATCATTCAAGGAACTGTCTAAGGAACTGTCCAGCGTTCCAGGTGGCTCAGCAAGTAGAGTCATTGTCAGACAGAGCAGAGGTCCCAGGTTTAAGTCGAGGTAGGTCCTAACAAATAGTCTCCCAAGTGCAAGATAAAGGTAAGCAAAGGGCTGCAGTTTGGAGCCCACTATGTTACACTGTATTGTTGCGGAACTGGCTGGAAACGTGCTCAGTGACTGACTGGCATGGAAGGATATATGACATCTGAACAAACAGGCATGGCTACGAAAAACACAAAGCTGTACAAAATAGACCAGCCTTTCTCAACCTTTTTACCCCAAAGGAACCCTTGCAATCATTTTCAGGTCCTAGGGAACCCCTGCTAAAAGTAGTCCTTTGGTGATCTTCGGGAAATTGTTGGTGGTGGACAGTGGGAAGAATGCTCCCTTTACAGACATGGCTCTGGCTATGCCAAGTGGTGTTGGACCTGGAACTATGCAGGCACCATCACATGATAGGTCATTTAGCCACAGCTCAAGGAACCCTTAGCCACCTCTGGAGGAACCCTAGTTGAGAATGGCTGGCATGGACACGCACAGGAGTATATTTATACAAAGAAGGAAACTACTTTTGACTTCATTCACTCCTATGTTTGGTGCATTGAAAATACAGCAGATGGGGGATGTGACAAGCTAGGTTGATAGGTCATTTAGCCACAGCTCAAGGAACCCTTAGCCACCTCTGGAGGAACCCTAGTTGAGAATGGCTGGCATGGACAGTCAAAGGAGTATATTTATACAAAGAAGGAAACTACTTTTGACTTCATTCACTCCTATATTTGGTGCATTGAAAATGCAGCAGATGGGGATGTGACAAGCTAGGTTGATAGGACTCCACGGGAATCGGTGGTGATCAAGATTCTTCATTCAACACAAACACTTAAAAGTGGTACATTAGTTTAAATATGGCAAATGTTACTAAAATGGGATTTCCTGTTGAGGGTTGGCTAGTTGACAATGGAAAAAACTTGGTTCTCAAATGCAATGCAATTCCTTATGATGAATGGCCCTTTAAAAATGCAGCCAATCTGCTGGCCAGCATCTAAAATAATAAAAAGTTAAGGGTAGGCAGTCCAATCATTTGTCACTTTATAAATATTTCCCTTTGAAATATATTTATTTTTTATATTCTAAGTGGTGTTTTTTTTCTGCGTACATATGCCCTTTAAACCTTGTAATCCTCTTTTCAGGTTTATGAGATAAACACGACATAAAGCTGCCTTTTTAGTTTTATCGCTTTTTCTTTGTTTAATGTAACAAAGACTGATAACCTCGATAATGAAATATTAATTAAATTGTGACCTGTAGCTTTGAATTAAATCAATGCGTAACATCAATATTTATAAGTGATTAATACCAGGAGGCCAAGGTGTACTGAGATATTGGCAGCAGAGACACAGTAGAGACGCACTATGGTATGCAGTAATACATTTGTATCTGTCAGCACTGCGACTTACAGAGTGAAGGTCTGCAGTGTCCGTGCATATCATTAGACGATCTATATCTACTCTTCCAAGAAAAACAACAAGTAGCTAATTGTATCTGATTGGAATACCTTTAATGGATAATCATATCACACACACTCAAGGCTCCTGGGTTATTAGCCTAAAGAAGAAGCCTTGAAAGATGATTTACACGACGTTAAACTTTATTAGGTATTGCAGTTGGTTACTTTGTCTCTTGGCCAATATGATTCTAAATCTAAATGTGGCTGGAGTAATCGCTTCTCTCTAAAATCTGCTCTAGCAGTGTCTCAATAGCATCTCACCATAACCTCAATATCCAAGTTGTGGCCCTCTAAAATTTCTTACAATTTTTGGTCACGATATTCTTCTGATTGCTGTGTTTTACAGATCGTTTTTTGGAGATTGGCGTAAAGGAGTAAGGTATAAACAATTACATACAGGTTGGAAAAGAAGCTTAGAATGCTTTATTTTTACACGGCTTGGCAGGCAACTTAATGAACCTTATGTATCAACACATTCTATTTCCTCAGAGCCACAAGTCCAATTTAGAGGCCATCTTAATGGGATTTGGGATCTCGTAAATTGTATCAGTTTGGGATGATTCTGAGATCATTTAGAATTTTTGGACAGATACATTTTCAGTTGACCTCCTTCTGACTTGCATGTGACCCATCTCAAGCAGGTTTTGCATAACTGCTGAGAATCATAGCATTAACCTCAAACCTGGCCCTTTAACCTCTTGTGATCCCTGCTTCAAATAAAGTACCAGACAACAGGATCTTTGGAAGGGCAAGGCCATGGCCTTACTGGATCTAAACTGCATAGCCTGCATGAGTGCCTCCATAGCAAGCGGTTTGCTATGAGGGTACTCAAACAAAAAAAGTTTACCTTTACCATAACTTTAGAGCTGACCAGTTGGTAGAGTCCATTGGAAGAGTTCTGTGCAACGCTGGACACATAGGTGTGCCACAAATCATGGAGGATTTTTGGCTCAGATATATTATGTGTAGAGCAGTCTCCAGAGAACCCATCATTCTAAGATGTACATTGACAATAATAACAATATAGAAAATGACAAGAATATGGATTTTGCTCTACCCATTAAGGCTTGACCAGTTGGCAGTGTTCATTTAAAGAGGTCTCTGCAATGCTGGACATATAGGTGTGCCACAAACCATGGAGGATTTTTTGGTTCAGATACAGTGCCTTGAAAAAGTATTCATACCCCTTGACATTTTCCACATTTTGTCATGTTACAACCAAAAACGTAAATGTATTTTATTGTGGGGGGGGGGGGGGGGGGGAGTAAATAAATAAACTGAAAAAATGTTTCTTTATTTAAAAATTATTGGCATACAATAATTCCATGATAATTAAAATATGAGCTCTAAAGGGGGTATACCTAAAAGTGCAAATGTAGTAAACACAAAGATATATATATAACATTCATGACAAAACTTTCCCATTATATATCATTTGAGGTGTGCAGCATCTATATCTCTCCATATATGTGTTTTTCCTATACTATGTATTTTATTGGGATTTTATGTGATAGACCAACACAAAGTTGCACATAATTGTGAAGTGGAAGGAAAATGATGAATGTTTTTCAACATTTTTTACAAATAAATATGTGAAAAGTGTGGCGTGCATTTGTATTCAGCCCCCTTTACTCTGATACCCCCAACTAAAATCTAGTGGCAGTTTAAAACCATATAGTTCTGTGTGTGTTACTGCCAGTTTACATTTGCTTATAAGCACCGCCCCCACCCTCCCAATAATGTCTGGGAGGACAACAAGGAGAGGCAGACGTTCCCTTGGCACTGTAATACCCTGTACACACGGTCGGATTTCCCGTCAGAAAATGTTCGATGATAGCTTGTTGTCGGAAATTCTGACCGTGTATAGGCTCAATCGGACATTTTCCATCAGAATTTCCGTCACACAAAATTTGGGATCTGGATCTCAAATTTTCCGACAACAAAATCCGTTTGTCGTAAATTCCGATCGTGTGTACACAATTCTGACGCGCAAAGTTCCACGCATGCTCAGAATCAAGCAGAAGAAGAAGAAGAAGAAGAAGCACTGGCTATTGAACTCCATTTTTTCTCGGCTCATCGTACGTGTTGTACGTCACCGCGTTCTTGACGTTCAGAATTTCCGACAAGATTTGTGCGACTGTGTGTATGCAAGACAAGTTTGAGCCAACATCCGTCGGAAAAATCCATGGATTTTGTTGTCGGAATGTCCGATCGTGTGTACAGGGCATAAGGGGGCCAGCAACAAATGTGTCCACAGGCAAAGGAGGACGTAGTGGTCAGTCCTCAGGCAGGTCATCATTTCCTCTGTTTAGTGAGTTTGCCCCTGCTGCATGGGAGGTGGTGGACTGGCTTACTAAACCTTCCTCAGCCTCCTCATCCTCTGTCACGCAAGCAGAGACAAGTGTGCAGTCCTCTGCAATTGCCAGAGAGGATAAACCTGCCTCCTTGTCCACATCTAGTCCTGCCATAGCCCCAACATCAGCCATGGAGGAATATTGAAGAAATGGATTCTGGACAGCCACACTTCGATAAAAGCCTTTATTGTAATGAATATTCAACGTTCATGTGACAACAGAAGCAGGACAAACAGCTGACGTGTTTCACTTCAGCATTGTTGCTTAGTCATAGCTAAATGACCAAATATTGTTTGACAAATATATACCAGATTCAAACATGTCACATGATGCATTCAATGAATTTAAATTGCAAACACATGTAGCCAAAAAAAAGGGGGGGGGGGGGAGAGATACATACATACATGCGAGGTCCCTGAGAAAACATGGAAAAAATGGAAAACATGGAAATAGACCACAAAACAAGATTTGGACTGCTATATATACATGTACATATCAAAGATACGCATATATAAGAAAATCCAATATCTCAAAATAGAACGCGTCTGTCCACAGACTCCGTGGACCGTTTGACTTTTATAAAAATGAACCAGTCCCGGATTACCAGCTATGAAGCCCCTGATGCTGATGTCACTGATTAAGTCTTTTTGGGATGTGGAATCTCTGCAGGACTTTGAGGCTGCCTAGCTTTGAGGGTGTTCAATCATTTCATCTGGAAGAATGTATTTGGTATAGGTTTCATAGGCACAATTAATACCCAAAGACCAATTTTTCAGCACCTGTTTGACAGGTGCACATCATTGCAATTTTTTTTGCCTTCATCAAGAGCACCATTATAGGGTTACAATAGGAAGGCGACCCCAACACCCAAAGAGTAATTTTTCAGCACCTGTTTGGCAGGTGCATATCATTGCAATTTTTACAGCAAGGCCAATTCTTGCATCAAGATTACCTCTATAGGGTTACGGTGGGAAGGCGCCACCGACACCCAAAGACCAATTTTACGCAACTGTTACTTCTATCCAAAGTAACACCAGAATGTATCCAAAAAATCTCTAACCTTGTTCCCAGTGCACTACATTGTGGCCTCATCATACACACTGGCTCCCCAGCTGTTGCTAAGCAAAATAAAAGGCAGTTTGCAGGGAAATTTTCATTTTTTTGGGCTTTATAAATGCAATTATTGCTGCATTCTAGACATGGTACAGATCTGCCACTTTACAGGTAAATTAAGGGGACCCCTCAGGCACTATATTGGAAGGAATTTTTATGCTTTCACTTTAAAAATCAAAATGTAGTGGAGATAGAGCAGGGCTCAGTTTTCTACTAGCAAGTAGTGTTACCCTGTTTCCCCGAAAATAAGACCTAGCGTGATTGTCGGTGATGGCTGCAATATAAGCCCTACCCCCCAAATAAGCCCTACCCCCCAAATAGTTAAAGTCCTTGTAGGTCTTATTTTCAGGGTAGGGCTTATTTTCTGGTAAACAGGGTAGGGCTTATTTGGGGGGTAGGGCTTATATTGCAGCCATCACTGACAATCACGCTAGGTCTTATTTTCGGGGAAACAGGGTAGTATAGTGTGAGTATAGTGTTTCAGTATAGTGTAGTGTGTTAGTGTAGTGCAATGTCGCAGTCCCGCTATAAGTCGCTGATCGCTGCCATTACTAGTATAAAATAAATAAATAAAAAAAATCCATAAAAATATCCCATAGTTTGTAGACGCTATAACTTTTACACAAACCAATTAATATACGCCTTTTGGGATTTTGTTTACCAAAAATAAGTAGCAGAATACATATTGGCCTAAATTGATGAAGAAATTAGATTTTTTACTTTTTTTTTATTGGATGTGCTTTATAGCAGAAAGTAAAAAATATTTTTTTTCTTTTTTTTTTTTCAAAATTATCGGTCTTTTTTTGTTTATAGCGCAAAAAAAAAAAAGAGGTGATCAAATACCACCAAAAGAAAGCTTTATTTGTTGGAAAAAAGGACATACATTTTATTTGAGTACAGAGTCGCACGACCTCGCAATTGTCAGCTAAAATAACGCATTGTCGTATCGCAAAAAAATGGCCTGGTCATGCGGGGGGGTGTAAATATTCCAGAGCTGAAGTAGTTAAAGTGCACCAAGCGCCACTTTTCATTTATTAAAGTGCATCCAATCACACATTTTCCAGATTCTGTTAAATTTGGGTAATGACCCCCCCAACCCACCATGTCTGGGAGGCCAACAAGGAGCAGCAGATGTTCTCATGCCACTCTGAGAGGGCCAGCAGCGTATGCGTCCGCAGGCAAAGGTGGACGTGGTCTGTCCTCAGGCAGGGCGGTGGACATATATAGGTGTGCCGCAAATCAGGGGAGGATTTTCAACTCAGATAAATTATGTGAAGAGCAGTCTATAGAGAACCCATCATTCTTGTCAGAAACCATGAAATCAGACCGAGACAGAAATACAGTTAAATCACACTTGTTTAATAATAAAAGTAAATAGAACAAACGTAGTCAAAACATAGCCAAAGTTCAGGAACCGGAACGGATAGTCAGCCAAGCCAGAAGTCAGGGATCAGTGTAGTAGAACAGCAAGCAGGATCTGGAGCCAGAAGGGAGGTCAGCCAAGCAAGTCTTTTAACAGGAATGCAGGGGAGCGTCTCTGTGATGTTGACTAAGGTGAAGGCAGAGATCCTCTGGGCTGGACGGCTTAAGTAGGCAGGACTGACGAGCAGGATCATCAACAGCTGAGTAACTGTGGAGAAATAGGGGCTGGCAATTAGCTGACAGCTGAGCGGCCAGCTCTGAGAAGGAAGGGCTGAGCCCAGCCCTGACAATTCTAAAATAAATTGACAATGATAACAAGGAATAGTGCCCTGTCATTAGTGTCAGTGGAAAGAATAGTGCCCCATCATTGGTATCAGTGGAAAGAATAGTGCCCCATCATTGGTATCAGTGGAAAGAATAGTGCCCCATCATTGGTATCAGTGGGAGGAATAGTGCCCCAACATTGGTATCAGTGGGTGGAATGGTGCCTCAAAGGCCACATAAAGGCAAGCAAAGGGCCGCATTTGGCTAGTGGGCCACAGTTTGGAGACCAGTGCTATAGAGAATTAATAATTTTAAGATACACTGATAATAATATATATATATATATATATATATATTATGTGCAGAGCAGTCTCTATGGAGAATCCATCATTCTACGATACACTGGCATTAGTAACAATATAAAACATTGCCAGGGATATCCTAGTGAGCTCCACATCACTATTTCTCCTTCTTCACGTCTGTAGAACACCCCATGATACCCAGAGAACTGTGCTTATATCTTTTATCTTGTATATAAATCTTGTATAATAATGATAATAAGAATTATATCTGTGCATAGGATCCTTTCCCTGTATACGGATTAAATTGTTTAAAAAGCCAAGGATAGAAGGTAGAAATCAGTAATCACATCTCCTCTGCAGTTGTTCGAAGACCAAAAACCCTTTTATTTATTTATTTATTTTATGCTGAATTGTTTTTTTCTTTTTCTTTCCCTCAGTAAATGATCTTTGCACTTGCTCCATTTGACCTCCCGATACAAAATGACTTTTTGGATTGTGTGTCACGCTGCGCTGTGAAAAGATATCGCCCACCCACTGACTTTCCAACCATCTAAGATGTGTGGGTGGTCTCCATGGCATTCCCTTATCAAAAAAAAAAAAACACATCCACCACGCCAACAAGAGCTAAAAAAGAAATGACTTTGCACAGGGAGGCCGGGGGAGGTGGGGGGACAGCTCCGGTCCTATGAGCTTCTAAGGGGAATTCATGGAGAAATGTTCATGAGAAAGCTGTCCACAGAAACCCAGTCCACTTCACCCACCACCTGTACATTCCTTGTAGACCGCACCAATTATTACATCGCCGGTATGGCTCTAGTGATTCCACAACAATATTATCATTGCTTATTATATGGTGGCACAGTGGTGTAGTGGATAGCACTTTCACCTAGCAGTAAGAAGGGTAGCTGGTTCAAATCCCAACCACGACACTACCTGCCTGGAGTTTGCATGTTCTCCCTGTGCCTGCGTGGGTTTCCTCCGGTTTCCTCCCACACTCCAAAGACATGCTGGTAGGTTAATTGGATCCTGCCTAAATTGTTCCTAGTATGTATGAATGTGAGTTAGGGACCTTAGATTGTAAGCTCCTTGAGGGTAGGGACCGATGTGAATGTACAATGTATATGTAAAGCGCTGCGTAAATTGACGGCGCTATATAAGTAACTGAAATAAATAAATAAATGGCTATATCATTTTTCAAGGCCAGACAAGCCTTTTTTTTTTTTAACGGCAATATTGTTAAACATTTTTTTTAAATTTTTTTTTTAATTAAGTCTCTTTATAATATATATATACATATACATTGTACATTCACATCGGTCCCTACCCTCAAGGAGCTTACAATCTAAGGTCCCTAACTCACATTCATACATACTAGGAACAATTTAGGCAGGATCCAATTAACCTACCAGCATGTCTTTGGAGTGTGGGAGGAAACCGGAGGAAACCCACGCAGGCACAGGGAGAACATGCAAACTCCAGGCAGGTAGTGTCGTGGTTGGGATTCGAACCAGCGACCCTTCTTACTGCGTGGTGAAAGTGCTATCCACTACACCACTGTGCCACCATATAATAAGCAATGATAATATTGTTGTGGAATCACCAGAGCCATACCGGCGATGTAATATTTGGTGTGGTCTATCTATATATATATATATATATATATATATATATACATACACATATATATATATATATATATATATATATATATATATATATATATATATATATATATACACACATATATATATATATATATATATATATTTAATAGAACCTACAGAAAAAAGACGTAACCTTTCACAAAATAAAATCAAGGGGGGTGAATAAAGTTCAGGAGGGCAGTATTTTTAATATGTAGCCAAGATCAAGAACACGGGGACATGACCTCAATCTAGTAAAACTGGATGAAAGTTCAAAACTAATCTTAGAAAGTATTATTTTACCAGCAAGGTAGTCGATGCTTGGAACGGAATTCCAGCAGAGGTAGTGAGTCAGGTCAACAGTAAGTGGATTTAAATATGCTTGGGACAAACAGAGACCTATGCTCTGACAAGAAAAAAGTAAAAGAAAAAACTTAATCCAAAAACATGTATAAATTAAAAAAATACAAAAAAATGGCAGACTTGACAAAGATAGATCCATACTCAGACAAAAAGTTAACAAAATAGAATACAAAAACATGTATAAAGAAAAAAGAAAAAAAAAGGCAGACTTGACAAACATTGATCTATACTGAGACAAAAAGTTAACAAAATAGAATACAAAAACATGTATAAAGAAAAAACATAAGAAAATAGTTGACTTGACAAACATAACCTATACTCTAGACAAAAAAGTTACCGAAAAAAAACAAAATACCAAAACTTATTTAAAAAAAAAAGAAAAAAGAAAATGGCAGACTTGACAAACACAGATCTATACTCAGACAAAAAGTTAACAAAATAGAATACAAGAACATGTATAAAGAAAAAGGAAAGGAAAAAAAAAAAAGAAAACGACAGACAAAAAAGTTAGCAAAAAAAAAAAAGAAATACAAAAACCTATATAAATTAAATAATAAAAAAAAGAAAAGGGCAGACTTGACAAACACAGAGCTATACTAAGACAAAAAAAAGTTAACAAATCTTTAAGATCATTTATTCACTGCATACTGACTTTGTTCTCTATCCGGACCTACAGCATACTCAATGTATTTATAGACTTTTGATGCAATATGTTCAACTATAGTGTATGGTGTTACGCTGTTTATCTGTTAACTCTGTATGCTTTTGGAACCAGTGTTTTTATGCTTGTAACCTTTTAGACTTACATAATTTTTAATAAAATTTAAGTTTAAAAAAGGGCAGACTTGACAAACATACTGTAGATCTTAAAAAAGTTAAGAAAAAAAAAAATACTAAAATGTATAAATTAAAGGAAAAAAAAGAAAAGAGAGACTTGACAAACATAAATACAAAAACTTGTATAAAAAAAAATAAAAAAATACAAAAAAGGGCAGGCTTGACAAACACAGAGTTATACTATACTAGAGTTTTATACAGAACTTACAAATTTCCTTTACAATATCATTATGGATTATTTTGTTATTGGACTTAAGGTGAACTTATCTGCACTGGAGCACCATTTGTATTTACATATTTGATTTATATATTTTAGTGAATTCGTTATTTCCTTATTTTGCATATTATTATTATTATTATTATTGTGTATATATCATTTCAATTTTTATGTATTTCAGGACAAATGACACCGGATTTCTAACCTTCAAGGAACATTTGCCGGTCTCTCAAATTGTCATCACCGATACAAACAGATCGGGGTCCGAGGTGGCGTGGAAAATTGGTCCTTTGCGTTGTTATGGAGACAGTAAGTTCATTTTTCTTTTTCTTTTTTTTTTTTTTTTCTCTCTGTATGACAGCTACCAAATACAGTTGCAATTTTAAAATAAACATGAGACAGGCCTGAGCCAATCACAATGACCACTTCAGCCCCGGAAGGATTTTCCCCCTTCCTGACCAGAGCACTTTTTGCGATGCGGCACTGCGTCGGTTTAGCTGACAATTGCGTGGTGGTGCGATGTTGTACCCAAACAAAGTTGATGTCCTTTTTTTCCCCACAAATAGAGCTTTCTTTTGGTGGTATTTGATCACCTCTGCGGTTTTTATTTTTTGCGCTATAAACAAAAAAAGAGCGACAATTTTGAAAAAAAAAAGCCACATTTTTTACTTTTTGCTATATTATATATCCCCAAAAAATATCTAAAAAAAACAAATTTCTTTCTCAGTTTAGGCCGATGTCTATTCTTCTACATATTTTTGGTAAAAAAAAAAAAAAATCGCAATAAGCGTATATTGATTGGTTTGCACAAAAGTTATAGCATCTACAAAATAGGGGATAGATTTATGGCATTTTTATTATAAATTTTTTTTTTTACTAGTAATGGCGGTGATCTGCGATTTTTATCGGGACTGTGACATTATGGCGGACACATCGGACACTTTTGACACTATTTTCGGACCATTGTCATTTATACAGCGATCAGAGCTACAAATAGCCACTGATTACTGTATAAATGACACTGGCAGGGAAGAGGTTAAACACTAGGGGGGCGATCAAGGGGTTAAGTGTGTCCTAGAGAGTGATTCTAACCGTGGGGGGGGGGTGGGCTTCCACTGACATGACAGCGATCACTGCTCCCGATGACAGGGAGCAGTAGATCCCCTGTCATGTTGCTAGGCAGAACAGGGAAATGCCTTGTTTTCATAGGCATCTCCCCGTTCTGCCTCTCCTCGCCGCAACCGCGGGCCAGCTGGCGAACATCGAGTTTGCGGGACCCGCGTGTGCGCGATAGGCTGCAAATTTAAATGGAATGTACAGGTTACGCCCATTTGCCTGCCTGTGCCATTTTGCCGACGTATATGTGTGTGCGGCGGTCGGCAAGTGGTTAAGCAATTCATCAAGAATTCATAAATAGATGTTTTAGGCATGTGAGCTCAGTAGATGCAGAGACAGAGGAAACAGAACATGCAAAACTCATATGTTTTTGGCTCCATACAAACTAGCACTTCTAGCCGGGTCTGGTATGCATTTAGGGAGGAACCCCACGCCAAAATCTAAAAAAAAAAAAAAATAAAAAAATAAAAACAGCGTGGGCGTCCACCCCAATTCATAATAGATTTAGGGGAAACCCCCATGCTGTTTTTATTCTCAGGTTCAATTGCTGCCAAATCTTTTGTTTACATTCAGCTGTCAGCAGGGAACCCCGCTGACAGCTGATGAGTCATCGGTTATTAAGGATGCAGGCGGACGGCCTGCCAAACTCATTCCTTAACAACCGATGACTCATCAGCTATCAGCGGCGAACCCCGCTGACAGCTAATGAGTCATCGGTTGTTAAGAAAGCGGGCAGACGGCTTGCCGAGCTGACTCCTTAACAACCACTGACTCATCAGCTGTCAGCCGGGAACCCTGCTGACAGCTGATAAGTCATCGGTTGTTAAGTACTTGGGCGGACGGCTTGCTGGGCTCACTTCCTAACAACCGAACCCCGCTGACAGCTGATGAGTCATCAATTGTCAAGGACGCGAGCGACTGGCTTACTGGCCGGCTCCTTACCAACCAGCTATACACTGCTTAACACCGGCAAAACGCTGGCACAAAAACGCTGGGGGGGGGGGGGGGAGCTAATATTGAGTGTTTTTCATCCAGTGATTTTCCGTTGTTTTTTTTCAGCTCCTAGTGTGCATGGAGCTTAATGCCGCGTACACGCGGTCGTACTTTTCGACCTGACTGGTCCGACAGACTTTCCAGCGGACTTTCGACGGACTTTTGACGGACTTCCGATGGACTTTTTAACGAACGGACTTGTCTACACACGATCACACCAAAATCCGAAGGATTCGTACGTAATGACGTACACCGGACTAAAATAAGGAAGTTGATAGCCAGTAGCCAATAGCTGCCCTAGCGTCGGTTTTTGTCCGCCGGACTAGAATACAGACAAACGGATTTATGGGTCCGGCGGAGTTACGACGTGAAGATTTGAAGCATGTTCCAAATCTAAAGTCCGTCAGATTTGCGACTGGAAAAGTCCGCTGAAGGTCCGGTGAAGCCCACACACGATTGGATTGTCCGCTGGATTTGGTCCGTCGGCGAATAATGCCCCCCCTGTACTGCACAGGCGCAGCGCTTGCACAGTACAAACCAAAACGGAGCCGCCGAAAATAGCCGAAGCTGTGAGTCAGCTGTACATGGCGCTCACGTGACCCGCCTGCCGCTATCCAGGCTGAGGCTCCGCCCTTCTTCCAAGGGAGAGAGAGGAGGGGGGGGGCGGAGTGCATATGTATATCACTCCGCCGCTGCCCGCGGCCGGAACTATAGAAGTCGCAGCAAACAGATGTTTTTGCTTGCCTGGCCTGACCAATGAGAGCTCAGCACAGGCCAGGGATTAGGGTGTGCCTGTGCACACCCGGCACACCCCGTGGGCACGCCTATGCGGCTACAACAACCCATCTCCGCTTTCAGTCAGAAAGTAAATATAAGCCAAACTCCAAAAACGTAGCTCTTCTTTCCATGTTTGATTGATTTTATGATGAAAACTGCATACATTAATGTCTCCCCCCGAAACCACCTTCCTTGACACGTTTCACCACTGCTGGGAGACTCCCTTATCTCCGCGAGCAAGCCAGCTTTACTGAGACATCCGGGGGTTTATGAGACCCCTGATGTCTCCCCTGCACTCCACTGAAGCTAATGGAGAACATATAGTGCTCTTTTCGTTCCCCCCACGGTCGTTTCTGTGTTCATTCATCGGAAGGGAGATCAGTGAATGAATGTTTGCTGGTCTCCCCCCATTCTCCGTCTGTTCCACAATGCCACTCCTGGGTCCACGGGTGGGACAAGGGAGCCTGGGACACATGGCAGAGGCAGTGCCTTTGGCGGGCTGTAGAAGTGACTGAGCGGCATTACAGCCCCCTGAAATACTTCCACCTGCTCCCTGCTATAGAACCCGGGAGTGTGTTTAAAATCCCAGTCTACCAACCGGCGTTTATAAACGGCACTGGTAGACAAATCCTCATGGATTCCAATGGGTTTTTTTTTTTTTTTTTGCAAAAGTTTATGATTAGAGCCGGGTGCTCTAATTGGCCGTGAAAAAAGGGTGGGCTCGGGGCGCCCTGAGCCTACCCAGTTGTATGACAATAGCGAAATAGTATTTGCTATTGTCTTCCAGATTCTCCTCCTAGCCAATCAGGAAGTGGCTCCTGAGACCCGATTGGCCGAGAGGAGAAGCGGTCGTTTTTTTTGGGCTGCCGCGCCGAGGGAAGGGAGAGGAGAGCCGCTGAGGAGGAAGCTGCCGCCAAGCCCGAGACGCTGAGGAGGAGGAGACGCAGGAAGGAGCCGAAGCTGTCCATGACATAGACGGGGGGGGGGGTGTAAAACATCCCACCGCCCCCCCCTCCAAAATATACAGCACCAGCCGCCACTGCAAATCATTAAAATGTACCATATATAGCTCTTTTTTTTTCTTTGGGTTTAACCGCTTGCCGACTGTAGACTGCACCTATATGGAGGCAAGGCGGCTCTCTTGCGCTCAATCACGTACCTACTACTTCATCCAGCGCTCTCGGGTTGGGGACACGCAGGAGCGCCGTTCCCTCTGTGATTGTTCACAGCAGGAGCTGATCTGCGGGTACCATGGACTTGATATCCGCCGGCACCCGGCGATCGTTCGTTACACAGGTAGAATGGCAGTCTGCCCATGTAAACCGTTCTGTCAGCAGGGAAGGCATTGATCCTGTGTTCCTGCTAATCAGGAACACGGATCTATGTCTTCCCCTAGTACAAGTACCTCCCTCACTATTAGAAAACACTGGCTCGACACACATTTAACCCTTTGCTCACCCCTGATGTTAACTCCCTTCCCAGCCAAGTGTCATTAGTACAGTGACAGTGCATATTTTTTTAGCACTGATCACTGTATTAGTGTCACTGGTCCCCAAAAAGTGTCAGTTAGTGTCCCCACTGTCCGCCGCAATATCGCAGTCCCGCTATAAGTCGCTGATGGCCGCCATTACTAGTAAAAAAAACTAAAAAATTCCATAAATATATCCCCTAGTTTTTAGACGTGATAAGGTTTGCGCAAACCAATCGATATACGCTTATTGGGATTTTTTTTTTTTTTACCAAAAATAAGTAGCAGAATACATATTGGCCTAAATTGATGAATAAATTTGATTTTTTACATTTTTTTAATTGAATGTTTTATAGCAGTAGAAGTAAAAAATATTATTTTCTTTTTTTTAAATTGTCGCTCTTTTTTTGTTTGTACCACAAAAAAGAGGAGATCAAATACCACCAAAAGAGAACTCTGTTTGTGGGGGGAAAAAAGGACATATATTTTATTTGGGTACAGCGCTGCACGACCGCGCAATTGTTAGTTAAAATAACGCAGTGCCGTACCGCAAAAACGGCCTGGTCATGAAGGGGGGGTAAATCTTCCGGAGCTGTAGTGGTAGAGTAGTGAAGGATGGGAACCCCTGTAAAGTTTGTTATTGTTATCTGTGTCCCTGCTGGGGAGATTCACCCTCTGAAAATGTACAAAGATAGCTTTGTTTTCCCTTTGCAGGAAATTTTTGGAACTCTGCCTCTTTCACCGCTCTGGCCTCCTACCTCTACTTCCCGGCATCCCATGTGGACTTCAGCACTGATATTGTGTTCTTCTTTAAAACCACCAGCTCCTCCGGGGTCTTTCTGGAAATCCTTGGGGTAAAGGACTTCATAAGAGTCGAGTTAATCTGTGAGTATTGTTATTAGATTTTTTTTTTTTTTTTCATATACACATCATTAGATTTTTTTGGATTTAATGCAAACATTGCAAGTATATGACTTTGAACTGGTATTAACTTCTTGCTGGTTATGTATAGCAGAGCTCAAAGTGGGAGAGGGCAAAGCAGCACAAGAAGCCACTGCAGTGCTCATATGCTAACAGGAAACATTGTCAGAAATGGGATCACTTGCTGGTGGCGCTGTGATTCCCGGACCTGTAGGTTGTAGCTCCAGTGTCCACTAGGTGGTGTCTCTCAGCAGCCAGCAGTTTCCAGCAATTAGCATTCACCTGATGCTGGGAGGGTACTTAGTCCCTCCTCTGCTACTCCATATTGTCTCCGTTTTCTGCCCGTGTGTCCCACGCTCCTTGTGAACTGTTATGCTGTTCCCAATCCTTCTTCCACCTGCTTGAACCTGCTCCTGTGTGCCCTCTCCCTGTCCTGACTTGTTCCCTGCTCCTCCTGCCTGATCCTCCATACATGATCCTGGCTCTGTTACTGACAGGGCTTTTTTTTTCCAGTGGGAATCTGGGGGGGATGCAGTTCCAGCACTGAATGCATGTAATAGCAAGGGGTATGCTGGAGGGCCTATTGATGCTGGCTGATGGGGGATCTATTATCACTGATGGGGATCTGTTTTTGTGTGAGGGTCTATTGTTGTTGGTGGTGGGGGTCTGTTGTTGCTGGGGGGGGGTTCCATGTTGCTGGTATGAATCTACTATTGAGGGAGAGGTCTGATGTTGTTGTAAGCTGGAGGGTCTAGCTATTCTGGCTGCTGGGAGATTTGTTGTTGCTGCTGGGGGGGTCTAATGTTGCTAGGGGGATCTTTTCTTGCTGGGAGTGGTATTTGGTTGTGGGTGGTCCATTGTTGCTGTCTATGGGGAGGGGTCTATTGTTGTGTGGGGGAACTGTTGTTGCTGGGGTGGGGGTTTGTTGTTGCTGGGGGGGAGTCTATTGTTGTGTGAAGGATCTATTGTTGCTGGGGTGAGGTCGTAGGTTACTGGTGGGGGGTCTGTTGTTGCTGGGGGGTCTAATGTTGCTAGGGGATCTTTTCTTGCTGGGGGTGGTATTTTGTTGTGGGTGGTCCACTGTTGCTGTCTATAGGCAGGGGTCTATTGTTGTGTGCGGGAACTATTGTTGCTGGGGTGGGGGTTTGTTGTTGCTGGGGGGAGTCTATTGTTGTGTGAAAGATCTATTGTTGCTGGGATGAGTCTATTGTTTTGTGAAAGATCTATTGTTGCTGGGGTGAGTCTATTGTTGTGTGAAGGATCTATTGTTGCTGGGGTGAGGTCGTTTGTTACTGGTGGGGGGTCTGTTGTTGCTCGGGGGGGTCGTATGTTGCTGGTAGGAATCTACTATTGAGGGAGAGATCTGTTGTTGCTGTATGCTGGATGTTTTTTTGGTCCCAGCCTCAGAGGGGATATCTGATGGTGCAGGCATCATTCAGATATCATCTTTTATAGCCAGCGATTCTGTGCACCGTAAGAACAATCATAACGGCAGTTCAGCTGCTTGATCATTCTTACAGGCGGTGGGAGGGGAAACCCCCCTCCCACCGCCCTCTGATGCGTTGATCATGGAGATTTCCGGTGACCAGATGGTCCCCAGTCATCTCTATGACCACCAGAGGCCCAGGTGTGGCGTTATGACGTCACGCCTAGCTAGCAGAAGTAAACAATGTCGAGGACTCGGCTGGAATGGACTCAGGCTTTTCAGTCTGGAGGAAAGATGTGGAGTCACCCCCCCCAAGATCTCTCCATAAAGAGGACCTTGCGGCTATTAATGAATTGTCGGTCCGACAATACACATACATAACCGGGTGACCTCGCCCCCTCTGACGTGACGGGGAAAGCCACAGGGAAGTCCCCGTCAAGTCCCCGTGTGTCAGAGGGGGCGGGGTCACCGGGTGGTCCCGCCCTCCGTTATTTAAGAAGAGTCTGAAGAAGAGAAGCATCACACAGCGGGAGCCTCCCATGGATGCGGAGCGGCCCAAGAACGAAGCGGGGAAGAAGACGCCGCAGAGGAAGATACCAGACGAGAACACCGGAGCAAGAAGCAGAGGATCGGAGGAAGAAGCAGAGGAAGAAGAAGATGGAGGAAGAAACCGAAGGAAGAAGGAAGGAAGAAGACCTGAAGAAGATGGAAAAAATAGAAGACTTTAAATAAAGGAATTGTCAAAAACTGTCTCTTGTCATTTTTAACATTTTTGACACTTTTTTTGTGAAATGGTAGGGGTACTTTTGTACCCCATTAACATTTCACACAGGGGGGGGGGCGGAATCTGGGGGTCCCCTTGTTAAAGGGGGCTTGCAGATTCCGATAAGCCCCCCGCCCGCAGACCCCCACAACCACCGGCCCAATGTTGAAGGCATTAAGCCTGGTACGGTTCAGGAGGGGGGGGCGCTCTCTCGCCCCCCCCCCCTCTTTTCCTGCGGCCTGCCAGGTTGCATGCTTGGATAAGGGTCTGGTTTTGATTTTTGGGGGGACCCCACGCCATTTTTTAAAAAAAATTGGCGTGGGGTTCCCCTTAAAATCCATACCAGACCTGAAGGGCCTGATATGGAATTTAGGGGGACCCCCACGCCATTTTTTTAAAATTTTGGTTTGGGGTTCCCCTGTGGGGAATTCCCATGCCGTTTTTATCAATGAACTCAATGAACTTTTATGTGTATTGTCGGACCGACAATCCATTAATAGCCGCAAGTAGTTTTAAATGACTTTTTTCCTTTGAAATGTCATTTTGCTGTCAGACTGTTCTAAACACGGGAAATATGCGCCCCTTTACAGGCATACTATAGACACCCCCCAGGTACGAAATTTAAAGGAATATTACACTTTTATTTATTTCACTTTCAGCATTATTAAAATCACTGCTCCCGAAAAAATGTCCGTTTTTAAAACTTCTTTTTGCATTGATCCATGTCCCCTGGGGCAGGACCCAGGTCCCCAAACACTTTTTATGACAATAACTTGCATATACAGTAAGCCTTTAAAATTAGCACTTTTGATTATTCATGTTCATGTCCCATAGACTTTAACGGTGTTCGCGTGTTCGAACAAATTTTTTTGCCTGTTCGCATGTTCTGGTGCGAACCGAACAGGGGGGTGTTCGACTCATCCCTAGTCAGAAAAACATATTTTGGGTGGTTGTTCTTTGGTGGTAGGTTATGGTAGTAGCAAGAAATATACAATTACATTTAAAAAAAAAAAAAAAATTTCTTTTACTAGTTTTACTAGTTTTCCTGATAATAATAATAAAAAAAACAATCAGGAGATATCCATTACCATTTACCACCAAATGAAAGCCCAATCTGTTCTGAAAAAACGCGGTATAATCCACCTGGTTGCACAAAATAGTTATGTTATGTACGGTTTTACTAACACATGTCAAAATGACAAATTGGGCTTAGGCATTTTGATTTGTTTTACCCTTAGGCGTGAAGGGGTTAATGCCTCTTTAAGGGAATCCCTTGGGGGAACTGTTGTCCCCATTGGAAATTTTCCCCTCTATTATTTTTTGGGGGGACCCACAATTGGAGATTACCAGGCTAACACTTAAAGCGGAGTTCCGACCGAAATTTATTTATTTTTTTTAAAGTCAGCAGCTACAAATACTGCAGCTGCTGACTTATAAAATATGGACACTTTCCTGTCCAGGGCGCCCGCGATGTCCTCACCCAAAGGCGATCTGTCCCTCGGGTAGGGGGGGGCCGTCATCTTTGGTAAGGAAATCAGGAAGTGACGCCTTGCACAGCCTGTTTTCCTACAGCGCATCCACGAGTCGCGCTGCACGTTCTGAGTGGTCCCTGCTGTCTTCTAGGACCTGTGTGTCTCCCAGAAGACAACGGGGGGGGGAATGGCATAGATCGCCGCAATGCCTGCGGCGATCAATGCCCAGAAGTGGGAGCAAATACCTGAATTATACAGGTATCTGCTTCCCCCTGAAAGGTGCCAAATGTGACACCAGAGGAGTCCGAAAAGCGGAAGTTCCATTTTTGGGTGGAACTCCGCTTTAACTAGTCTTTAACCGCTTCAGCCCCGGAAGATTTGGCTGCTGAATGACCAAGCCATTTTTTGCAATTCGGCACTGTGTCGCTTTAACTGACAATTGCGCAGTTGTGCGACGCTGCACCCAAACAAAATTGACGTCCTTTTTTTCCCCACAAATAGAGCTTTCTTTTGGAGGTATTTGATCACCTCTGCGGTTTTTATTTTTTGCTCTATAAACAAAAAAAAAGCAGCAATTTTGAAAAAAACACAATATTTTGTACATTTTGCTATAATAAATATCCCCGGGGCGTGGCCTGGCTCAGGATGTGAACGGACGTGTTCCTGTGTAGCTCCGGTCTCTCCCCATACAATCCTGCTCCATCCTGATCATCCATCGTCAGCACCTGATTTCTCTCCTACCTAATCCCTTCAGGTGTGTCTTGTGCATCATTGAGAGGCATTTTGGTTGATGGGAAAGCGGCGTACGAAGAAACAGCCTCCGGTAAAGATGAGCATCGCTACACGCTCCTGCCAAGATGGCCGCCGCTATACTGTCCACGGGCCTAGCTCATCCCCAGCCTCCACTCCAGATCTCTTCGGCGACGGCCTGGACGGATCCCCACCACCCTCCCCAGAGATTCCGGACCCTGCAGCCATTCCTACGGTACCGACCCCGGCGGTCGCGGATGGCGCCAAGGAACCTACCCTGGCAGATGTCCTGGCCATTATTAAGGTAAACCATGCAGATCTGGTGGGAAAGGTGGATGGGCTCAAGATAGACTTAACTATTATGCGGCAAGATATGCAGAAGCTGCGTGGCCGGGTTACCGAGACTGAACAACGTATCAGTGACTTGGAGGACACTATTGCTCCCATTTTACCTAGACTCAATACATATGGGGGAAAGATTTCAACTTTGGAGGATAAGGTCGACGACCTTGAAAACCGCCTACGCAGGAATAACCTGCGCCTGGTTGGACTTCCGGAGCGGGTGGAGGGGTCTGACCCTGTAGCCTTCCTAGAGAGCTGGCTTGAGCAAGAGTTTGGCCGAGAACAGTTATCCCCCTGTTTTGTAATCGAGAGGGCCCACCGAGTCCCCGGGCGCCCCCTACCAGAAGGCCATCCCCCACGTACGATGGTGATTCGTCTCCTTAACTACAGAGACCGCGACTCCATCTTGGGGGCCGCCAGGCGGAAAGGAAGTCTCCGCATTAATAATGCAGTGGTGTCACTCTTTCCAGATTACTCAGCGACAGTCCACAACCGTAGAGCCAGCTATCAACGGATCAAGCAGAAGCTTCGGGAACAAGATATTCAGTATTCCATGCTTTTTCCTGCCACCCTTCGGGGAAAGCTCATTTCTTTCAATCCCCACAGGATGCCATGTCTTGGTGGGAAGCAACACCCCGCCCTCCCAAGCCTCCTGCCTGAAGCGAATCCCCACATTATGATGGCTCCACAGCTTTAACAGAAGTTTCCTCTCCTCTCTGGGATCCCCTTGCCTGCATTATAATTTTTTTCTTTCCCCCTCTCCCCCCCCTTTTTTGTTTTTTCTTTTTGCTATATTGGGTATGATGGACATTTTTCCTTGTTTCGGTACGGACATTTGCTGACCTTGGAGGATCTTACTTGTCTCCGGAGGGAGAGTACCAAGTCCCGGTTCATAACCGGGCCCGAGCTGCCCTGGGGCTCAGTCCCCTTATTTTATTTCCTTTTGAAACATATAATTGACTAATGACTTTTTTTGTTGTTTTTGAGCTTATATTTTTTTCCTGCCTCCTGTTCCGGGCCATGTGCCCCAGGCACGATACAAGTTTAGGGTATAGGCCCACTCCCCTTTTTTGGAGCTGGGCAGGGGAATTAATACCCCTGTTGGGTATTAAATGTGACAATGTCTGTTGTTGTATGAGTGTATGTATGACGTATGTATGGTTGAATGAATGTCTGGCACTGCGACCCTTAATTGTATACGTGGCCGTGACCGGGGGAGGGATTCTTCTTCAGACCCCTCCTGACCCATATGCACCCATACTATCAACTCCATGTCTAACGTAACAGTTTGCTCGTGGAATGTCCGCGGGTTGAATTCCAAATTCAAAAGAGCGTCCATCTTTGCGGCCCTGAAGCTTAGTAAACCACATATCCTGTGTCTTCAGGAGACTCATTTAATAGGGGCCAGGGTGATGGCGCTCAAAAAACACTGGGTAGCCAACCATTATCACTCTACCTACTCAAATTATGCCCGGGGCATAGCCATATTAATCCGTAAGGGATTGCCCTTCGTGTGTCACCAAGTTATTCTAGACCCCAAGGGGCAATATGTTATTTTACATGTATCGATACATGGCACACCCCTTATTCTGGTGGCGGTGTATTTCCCTCCTCCGGTCACGGCTGTGATGTTTTCTGGTCTTGATATTCAGTTTGCAAATCTGCCTAGCTGTCCTATGCTTATCCTCGGGGATTTCAACTCGGTCTTGCAACCTGACCTAGATAGATTAAAACCTTTGAAGTCCGAGTCCGGGTTGCTCCGTGCGTGGTGTAATACCTATGGATATGTGGATTTGTGGCGCTGGAAATTTTCAGAGGCCAAAGTGTACTCCTGCCAGTCTAGGTCCTATGCAGCCCTTTCCAGAATTGATTATGCTCTCGCCACGAAGGATTTCTTACCGGTCGTTCAATCCATAGCATATCTCCCCCAGACGGAATCTGACCACTCTATGATACAGGTGGATTTGACTATGGGCCATAGACCGGGGTTTCGAACTTGGAGACTCAGCCCTCTCTGGATTTCTACTCCGGAGATAGCTGAGGGTATCCCGATTGACATGACTATTTATTGGTCCCTTAACACTGACTCTGCTCCTGTGGGTCCTGTTTGGGATGCATTTAAGGCCGTGGTAAGGGGTTCCTATATTTCTAGAATCAAGAGCTACAGATCTGCCGGAAGGAGGACACAGGATGAGCTTTGGAAGGTTTTGGAGGAGGCTCGTGCCCGCCATGCGGGCGCCCCCTCCTCTGAAGCCAGAGGCATGCTGACTGAGGCCCACCGGGCGCTGCAGTTGCACTTGGTGGACTTGACCAGGAAGCAACAGTTGTACCTCTCAGCTCGTATACATGAACATGGTGGGAAGAATGGCAGGCTCCTGGCATATCTTGCTCACACGGACTGTCAGGGAACCACGATTGCTGAAATTCACTTACCTGACGGTTCGATTACATCCAACGCATTGACTATTAATAAAGCCTTTGCGGACTTCTATGCCACATTATACAAGGGCACGGAAATCCCTCCAGAGACAGATTTTATGGGCTTCTTTGAATCCCTTGATCTCCCGGTACTCGACACCTCCCAGCAGTCCCTCTTAGACAAGCCCATCACGCTGGAGGAGGTCACCAAGGCCATAAGCCTCCTTCCCTCTAATAAAGCTCCGGGCCTAGACGGGCTTCCTTCGGAGTGGTACCAGGCGCACGCAGAGGTACTGGCTCCTAGGCTCCTCAAATTGTTTCAAGACTCCCTTAAGTTAGGGAAGCTTCCTGAATCCTTAAACGAAGCACTTATCGTGGTTATACCCAAACCCGGTAAAGATAGTAAACATTGCGGATCCTACAGGCCTATTTCACTCCTGAATGGTGATGTAAAGATCTTAGCAAAAATCCTCGCCCTTAGACTCCAATCTGTCATCCTTGCCCTTATACCAACAGATCAATCCGGTTTCATGCCTGGCAGGAGTACATTTGATAATATCCAAAGGTTGTACCTACATATCCATGAGGCGGCACGTGCGGGGCGACCTGGGCTAGTTCTGTCCCTAGATATACTAAAAGCCTTTGATACTGTGAGTTGGTCTTTTTTATGGGAGGCTATGGCACGGATGGGTATTGGCCCAACTTTTATTCACTGGGTCCGCTTACTATATGCAGACCCAAGAGCTGGGGTTCGTACAAACATGGATATCTCTGCACCATTTTCCTTAGGACGGGGTACTCGGCAGGGGTGCCCTCTCTCTCCCCTGCTGTTCGCAATAGCCATTGAGCCATTGGCTCTGGCTGTGCGGCAGACGGCCGAGATTGGGGGCATCCGCTCGGGCCCGCTGGAGGAAAAAATCTCCTTATACGCAGATGATGCCCTGGTATACCTAGATGGAAGGGAAAGCTCTTTTACTAAATTAATGCAGGTGGTGGAGGAGTTTGGTGCGGTCTCAGGACTCCGAGTGGGCTGGGAAAAATCGCAGGCCTTGGCTATCGGTCCCCCTTCCTCTTACAACTATCTACAGAGGTCATGCATTCACTTGACATCCTCCCTTAAATACCTTGGTATCCAGATACATACTGACCTTTCTAGGTACGAGGAACTTAATATCACCCCTATAGTCCAACAGATGACGGAGAAATTCCGTACCTGGTCGTCATTGCCCCTTAAATTTAATTGGTCGCATAAACATATTTAAAATGATCTTTCTACCAAAATTTCTCTATAGCTTTAGGGCCTCCCCGGTTTTTCTTACCAAAAAATTATTTGCAAAACTTGACTCTGCCCTGTTTACTTTCATTTGGAACGGTAGCCAACCTCGTATAGCCAAATCATCATTACAAGCGGCCAAGCCTGTGGGCGGATTGGCTTGCCCAAATTTAAGGAATTATTTTCTCGCTTCCCAGCTCACTTATATCCATGATTGGTTGCACTCTGATCCCCAAACTCCGCCCACGGCTTTTCTATTATCTTTATTTGCATCCCCTACCTCCTTGAAGGATGAACTACATAGGTAAAAAAAAACGGGTGGTTCCAGATTTTCTCCCGCTGAGGTTTGCTTTATGGCCTGGAGGGAGGGGGAGAAGATACTGTCACAATCCCAAGTCGATATTTCGCCACAGACTCCTCTGTGGCGGAACCTGAATATTCCTGAGCTCTGTGGTCATCCAGATTCGGCGTGGTGGGCCCGTTTTGGGATCACACACCTCTCTCATATTTTTGAGGACAATATATTACTGCCCTTTGAATCCATTAGATTTAAATATGGCATTGCAAACAAATTCTTCTTCAAATACCTTTTATTGCGACATGCCCTCAAGACACAATTTGGCTCATTGACCATAGGGCTCAAGGAATCCTCCATGGAGGACCTTCTGTCATTTCCAGAGATAAACAAACTTGTGACGACCTTCTATGGGCGCCTTCAGGTGATGGGCGCGGACCCTTTTCAGAACTCTCAATGTAAATGGCAAAGGATTATGCCTGAGCTTTCTGAAGAGGACTGGGAGGAGGCAGTGGAAGTATGCTTTCAGGATATCATCAGTACGGCTGATGTCCTGATACAATTTAAGTTTATACATCACTTACATTATACACCCGCTAGGCTGGTTACAATGGGACTGGGTCAGGATATTGCATGCGCTAGATGTAAAAGGATTGCTGCTGATTTCTTTCATATGTTTTGGACATGTCCTGGACTTGCAGCATTCTGGAAAGATGTTTTTTCCTTTTTCAACCGTAAGCTACATATACCGCTGCCGCAAACTCCAGAGGTCGGACTTCTGGGAGTGCTAAACGATAGTGTTCCTCGCACTCATGCTAGGATGTTGATACGTATTTTATTGTTTTATGCACGTAAGACCATTTTACTGCATTGGAAGGATACTGAACCCCTTACAGCCCAGGCCTTCTTCCGTATTGTTCATGGGACTCTCCCCAAATTTAAATTGATATACAAGAGTAGGGCATGCCCTAGGAAGTTCACCAAGATCTGGCAGCCATGGCTGGATGTTTCAAAGGACTTCTGGGGGGATGTCCTCTCCTCGCAGTTATCTCAGTGAGGAGGCGAGGAGATACGCTCTTAGCAAACATTACTCGACATATACCTTAATGTGGATGGAAATTTGTATACGTTCTGATGAGAGTTTATTCCGCAAGGCGTGCCGGAATTATGCTGTATCACTGGGGGTCGCGGGTGACAGATGTGTGTATGAATGTGTGTATGAATGGTGCGACTTTGTTCTAGTTGGGGTATTACTGTTTTATACAGCTGTACTACTTCATGATTCCTGCTATATCTTCATGGATCTAAATACCTATGACATACATGTATGTAGAACAGTCTGTATTATTGGTTCTTTTATTATTTCATCGTTTTTTGTATTATTTTCATTGTAAAAATCTAAAAATAAACACCTTTAAAAAAAAAAAAAAATATCCCCATTTTTTTTAAAAAAAAAAGCAAATTTTTTTCTCAGTTTAGGCCGATATGTATTCTTCTACATATTTTTGGTAATAAAAATCGCAATAAGCGTATATTGATTGGTTTGCGCAAAAGTTATAGTGTCTACAAAATAGGGGATAGATTTATAGCATTTTTATAATTACTTATTTTTTTTTACTAGTAATGGCGGCGATCTGCGATTTTTATCGGGACTGTGACATTGCGGCGGACACATCGGACACTTTTGACACATTTTTAGGACCAGCAATCAGTGCACTGATAAAAATGCACTGATTACTGTAAAAATGTCACTGGCAGGGAAGGGGTTAACACTAGGGGGCGATCAATGGGTTTAACTGTGTTCCCACTCTGTGTTCTAACTGAAGGGGGGAGGGGACTGTCTAGGGGAGATGACAGATCGCTGTTCATACTTTGTAGGAACACACAATCTGTCTCCTCTCCCCTCAGAGATCCGGGATCTATGTGTTTACACACACAGATCCCGGTTCTCGGTGTGCTCCGAGCGATCACAGGAGCCCAGCGGTCATCACACCCACTGTGGGCACTCGCATCGGCTCCGGGGGCGAGCAGCGGGCGCGTGCGCCCCTAGTGGCCACAGGGAGAAGCGACGTAACATAACGTTGTTTTGCCCAGCCGTGCCATTCTGGGCGAAACTGTTGCGGCTGGTCTGCAAGTGGTTAAAAATGTCTTCTATCCCTTCTTCGCACCTATGCTATCTAACCTGTGTAAAAGATGTATATACTTACCTTTTTTCAGCCTGCTTAGGCACAATTAAAGATTTTTGATGCTCCCTATAAGATGGCAAAGCTTTACTTTTACGAGTTCAGGTCGACTTTGAGCCCTAAAGAGTCAGATGATCCAGAATATGAGAAATACAAAAGATATTCAAGTCGCTCCCTCGTCTTGTTGGAGCAGATTAAAGAAAATTCACCATGCATGAACAAACACAGCAGATATTTAAATGAATACAAGAAACTGGAAACAGTGAATGCAATTATCATAAATCAGAACGCTCAAGGAATACTAGTCTGCTTATTTAAGGAAACCTGTGCGGCAGAAGTATAAAAGTTCCATTGCTGACTTCTCCTTCTGAAAATGCTGATTGCCTTTGTCATGATTCAGAGTATTCAGTACTGTCTAAGCCAAGGAACTGAAACAAGTATGCTGATCAGTAATCAGATGTATCTCCTTCCCCGAAGAAGCTGCTGAAAATTAGACGGGTTCTCCCTATGTAGTACATTGGCTGACAGTCACACAAACAACACTCCATCCACTCCGGCTCTAGGGCAGGCTTCCTCAACCTTTTTGACACAGAGGAACCTTAAAATACCTTTCCAGTCTCAGGGAACCCCTGCTAAAAATGACTCTTGACCTATAGCATATGTCCTATAACTCATGATACATTAGTGTAATGGCCAGTGTGAAGAACACTCCTTACACTTGTGGTCGTTGGGAAGAAGTTCACCCTTACAAATAGGCAAAAAGATCAATGGTGTCAGTGGGAAACTTACACTATACTACCAAAAGTATTGGGACCTCTTCCTTTACAGGCAGATGAACTTTAATGGCATCCCAGTCTTAGTCCGTAGGGTTCAATATTGAGTTGGCCCACACTTTGCAGCTATAACAGCTTCAACTCTTCTGGGAAGGCTGTCCACAAGGTTTAGGAGTGTGTCTATGGGAATGGTTGACCATTCTTCCAGAAACCCATTTGTGAGGTCAGGCACTGATAATGGACGAGGCTTGGCTCGCAGTCTCCACTCATATTCATCCCAAAGGTGTTCTATCAGGTTGAGGTTGACTCTGCAGCTCGGGGGAGCCTGCGTCATCCACCAGGATAACCTACTTGTGTACTCATCTTGCTGTGCAGTGGGAGCCTCTCTACTGCTATTGCTACTGGTCTCCGAGCCTGACCCCTGACCATGACATACACTATATTACCAAATGTTGGATGAGAAGGCCTGGCTCGCAGTCTCCGCTCAAATTCATCCCAAAGGTGTTCTATCGGGTTGAGGTAAGGACTCTGTGCAGGCCAGTCAAGTTCCTCCACCCCAAACTCGCTCATCCACACTATATTGCCAAAAGTATTGGGCCATCCCTCCAAATCATTTGGTGTAGGGGGGGGATTATGGTGTGGGGTTGTTTTTCAGGGGATGGGCTTGGCCCCTTAGTTCCAGTGAAGAGAACTCTTAAGGCGTCAGCATACCAAGACATTTTGGACAATTTCATGCTCCCAACTTTGTGGGAACAGTTTGGGGATGGCCCCTTCCTGTTCCAACATGACTGCGCACCAGTGCACAAAGCAAGATCCATAAAGACATGGATGAGCGAGTTTGGGGTGGAGGAACTTGACTGGCCTGCACAGAGTCCCAACCTCAACCCGATAGAACACCTTTGGGATGAATATGAGTTGGGCCAGGCCTTCTTGTACAACATCAGTGCCTGACCTCACAAATAAGCTTCTGGAATAATGGTCAAACATTCCCATAGACACACTCCTAAACCTTGTGGGCAGCCTTCCATGCAGAGTTAAAGCTGTTATAGCTGCAAAGGGTGGACCAACTCAATATTGAACCCTACGGACTAAGACTGGGATGCCATTAAAGTTCATATGCGTGTAAAGGCTGGTGTCCCAATACTTTTGGCAATATAGTGCATATAAGAGTCAAAAATTGCTCATTGCTCAACGAACCCCTAGCTACCTCTGGAGGAACCCTGGTTGAGAAACTCTGGACTAGGGGATGTCTTTTTAAGGTTTATTGCTTGTAGAACTTTAACAGGAGAGGGGTAAAGGGCATGGGATACTCCAAAACACCTAGAACAGTTGGCAGAGGACAGTCTTCTCTTAGTAAAGGTTGCACATTCTAGCTCTCACAGCTGGGAACCATGCAGTAGTTTACAGAACAAGACTGTTTTATCATAGCTGGGGACCATGAGGTAGCTCCAGAATAGTTAAAGTTTCAAAGCAGGGGGCCATGGGGCAAGTCTGTCAGATTACGCTACTAACAAGGCTTAGAGCGGCTACATGCTCAGATTCGATCCCTCAATAAAGAAGTCTAGCATTCAGTTCAGAGGTGCTTTAGGGGCAAGCAGCCCCTTGAAGTTCACAGATTCATCCCTGGGGGGACCATCTCCTCAAAGCATCAGGCTATTTACCACCTCCCAGACCATCTTTCCTCCATCCATCCACTCCGGCTTCATTAAATAGACTAGGTGATGTCTTTTTAAGATGTATTACCTTCAGAACTTTAACAGAAGAGAAATAAAGGGCATGGAATACTAAAGCTTAGAAAAGTTGTCAGAGAATGCTCTGCTCTTAGTAAAGGTAGCACACCCTAGCTCTCACAGCTGGGAACCATGAGATATTTTACAGAACAGGTTTTTTTCGCATAGCTGGGGACCATGAGGTAGCTAAGTTTCATCGCTGGGGACCATGAGGGAAATCTCTCTGATTTTGTTGTTTGTTGTTGTAGGGAGTCATTCAGGGTAATTACTCACAAGTCTTAGAACAGCTACATCCTCTGTTTCGATCCCTTGATAGAGAAGTCCAGCATTCAGTTCTGAGGTGCTTCAAGGGCAAGCAGCCCTCTGATGCTCACAGATCCATCTCTGGCATGGAAAAAGCCCATCTCCTCAAAACTTCAGGCTATTTACCACCTCCCAGACCATGTTCCCTCCATCCATCCAATCTGGCTCTGTCTAACAGTCTATTTATCAAAGCTGGGGACCATGAGGTTGCTCCAGAATAGTTAAAGTCTCATAGCTGAGGACCATCAGAGAATTCTCTCAGATTACGCTGTTGTAGGGAGTCAGTCAGGGTCTCTATCCAAAAGTCCTAGAGCAGCTACATCCTTCGACTCGATAGAGAAGTCCAGAATTTAGTCCAGAGGTGTTTCGGGGAAAGTAGTCCCCTGATTATTGGTGGGGAAAAAGACCATCTCATCAAGGTTTCAGGCTATTTACCAGGCCATAGTGAATATTCAGGCAAGTCATTTGACTTTCCCACCCTAAGCGGTGAAAGCTTCTCCCAGAGGCAGGGGGAAACAAACTCCCAACCTATGAAACCATGAGCAGACCAAGGCAAATGTTCACTACTCCTTTGATTACAAAGCAAGCCAAGAAATTGTTGACTTTACCCCTTGTAGATCAAGGTAAGTTTATAAGTATCCTGGTATTCAAGGGGTTAAAGCAATCTCATGGCTTGAGCTTGTGAATGTAGCCTTTTTAGGGCACATGTGAATGTGTTGCGCTGCAGGGTAAGACACATAACATGCGTTATTGCAGCGCAGTTGTGTGAATGGGCCCCTAAAGTACATTAACAAACCAACCAAGTAGAATCCATCCAATACTGGTGTGACTTCACAGACTGACTGCTATGGGTTACTGCACTAATGCCGCGTACACACGGTCGGACTTTTCGGCTACAAAAGTCCGACAGCCCGTCCGACAGACTTTCGACGGACTTTTGGCGGACTTGCGGCGGACTTTCTAACGAACAGACTTGCCTACACACGATCACACAAAAGTCAGTCGAATTCTTATGTGATGACGTACACCGGACTAAAATAAGGAAGTTCATAGCCAGTAGCCAATAGCTGCCCTAGCGTGGGTTTTTGTCCGTCAGACTAGCATACAGACGAGCGGATTTTTCGACCGGACTCGAGTCCGTCGGAAAGATTTGAAGCATGTTCCAAATCTAAAGTCCGTCAGATTTTCGACCGAAAAAGTCCGCTGCAGGTCCGATGAAGCCCACACACGGTCGAATTGTCCGCCGGATTTGGTCCGTCGGCGTCCGTCGGACTTTTGTAGACGAAAAGTCCGACCGTGTGTACGCGGAATTAGTATTATTCTTTCTCATGAACTTGGATAGGGGTAGGGAGAATGGGATACCCCGATAAACTGCATTTGGACAATTTGAGGACTCCTTAACCACAGCTGACTGCACTTCTAGCTACACTGCTGCACATGTTGCTGCCTGCACTGCACACATTAAATATGCCACAGGATTCCTAATGCTGCTGTCGACTAGGGATGAGCCCGTGGTTCGAGTCGAACGTAGATTCGACTCGAACATTGGGTGTTAGTTTGTTCCAAAACTAACCAAACATATGGGGCGTTCGTGGGAAATTTGAGATCGCAGTGCATTGCTGTATGATGATTGGCCAAAGCATGCACCTGACCTGGATGCCTTGGCCAATCACAGTGTGCTCTGCTGAGAGAGCCATAATTGGCCAAAGGCAGGGTGTCTTTGGCCATTCATGGCTCAGGGGGACTAAGTCCATGCCCCACACTATATAAGGCTGCTTACATAGCGGCCGTGTGTAGTGTTGTTAGCGCGGACAGAGCGATAGCTTGAGTCAGATTAAGCAGGCAGGTAATTAAGTTAGTGGCAGTGTATTTGAGATATATATATACACACAAGACTATATAAATATATATATATATATATATATATATATATATATATATATATATATATACTTTGCATTCAGTGTAGCCTTTACCTACAGTACAGTGCATTCGGTGGTGTACTGTTTCTAATAAACTTTAGGCGTTGTACGCAGTATATAATACGTTGTAGTGTAGTGTTGCAACACAAATAATACATCATGTCCAGAAAGTCACCAAGGAGAGGCAGATGCTCACAGGCCACTAAAAGAGGACAAGCAGCCTCTGTGTCTACAGTCAACATTGCTGGTCGTGGACATGGTGCATCCTCTGCAGGTGGCCATGGGGCATGCATGTCCCTTTTTTCTGCTGCGGTTATTGAGCCACAACATGCAAAAGAGTTGGTGGACTGGATAACAAAGCCGTCCTCATCCTCCTCATCTGTCACTCAAGCTCAGAGTAGTTTGCCTTCCAATGCAGCTGCCAAAGCGACCTATTCCACCAGCTCCTTGTCCACAGTTACTCCTTCCGTAGCCCCACCATCATGCACGGAGGAGTCCCCAGAATTATTCGACCACAGTGTTGGTTATAGGCTGCTGGAGGATGCGCATTGATTTGAAGGCTCCGATATTGGTTCACAGGTTGAGAAAGGCTGTAACGTGAGCTTAGAGAGAAGGGGTGACACAGAAGGTCAAGAAACTGGCGCACATGTTCCCCCAGCTGCAGCATTCTGACAAGTTTGCTCTAGTGACGGGGAGGGAGGGGATGATGAGGTCACTGGCTGTACTTGGGTGCCTGAGAGAAGAGAGGAGGAGGAGGAGGCACCACTCCAACGAGGCAGGATGTCCTCTAGGGGGCAGCTTAAGGGCAGCCGCCTTATGGCATCACACTTCAGAGCTTTACAGGTGCAGGGCGCTGCTGACTCCCCGCTGATTTTGAAAAGTTTCTTGGTGTGGGTCTTTTTCGACACATGTGCAGCAGGTCGCACCGTTGCTGTTTGCAACCTATGTCTATGATAAAGCATGGCCAGAACAGCAGCTGCTTGGGCACCACATGCTTGACCAGAAATATGATGTCCTGCCATCTAGTCTGTCGGCAACAGCACTTGAAAGACCCACATCAAAGAAAAAGGCGGACTTCTCCTTGCTCCTTAGCTGGGATCTCCAACCCTACTATACTTCCAGTCCTCTCAAAAACCTGCACTGAGAGGAATGAAGGTATAGCAAAAGGTGTCCCAAGTACTTGCAGCCAATCTGCTAGCAGTACACCACCGTGGACCATAAAAAAAAATTCGGTCCCAGCCATCCACATGCTCAGCGTCAAATTGCTAGCATGGTGACTGCTGCCTTTTCAGCTGGTAGACTCTGCCCCCTTTTGTGAATTTGTGGAATGTGCTGTATCTCAGTGGCAGGTTCCAAAATGCCATTTCTTTTCACGGAAGGCCATTCCGGCTCTCTACTGGCATGTGGAAGGCAATGTTTTGGCCTTTTTGGACAGAGCGGTCAACAATAAAGTTCATATTACAGCTGACTTATGGTCCAGCAGGCATGAGCAGGGACGTTACCTTTCCTTCACAGAGCACTGGGTAACTCTGCTGCCAGCTGGGAAGGATGCAGGACAGGGTTCAGTATGGTTGGAGCTTGTTCTGCCACTATGCCTCCAAAATGCTAGTGGTGATTTTGCCACAGCTCTCTCCTCCACCCCCTCCTCTTCTTCTTCCTCTATGGCCTCTTCTGCATATTTGTCCTCTGAACTAGCAAGGCTCCGTAAGCATTCAAGGGGCTACGTAAGCAGTCAGGCTAAAAGATGCCATGCGGTGCTTGAGTTAGTCTGCCCAGGGGACAGGAGCCACACTGGGTCAGCTCTGCATGGGGCAGGCAGGGCGGCAGGGCAGGCTTAGAGATGGTTGACACCACGCCAGGTTCAGCCAGGAATGGTTGTATGTGACAATGGCACCAACCTTCCCTCTGCCCTCCGACAGGTACACTTGACCCATGTTCCATGTTTGGCACACGTCCTGAATTTGGTGGTGCAGTGGTTCTTGAGCAGGTACCCAGGCTTACAAGATCTCCAGAGGCAGACCAAAAAAGTCTGTGGTCATTTCCGCTGGTAATACAATGCCAGTGCTCGGCTGGCTGACATTCAAAGGGAATGCAACTGCCTCATTTTTGACATGCCCACCAGTGAGGGGTTACAGTGTTGTGGCACCACCACCCAAGGCCCAATTTTTCTACTCCTGTTTAACAGGGGCATGTAATTACAATTTTTGATATAATATTTCACAGCGGAGCCCGTTCCTGCACCCAACAAGAGTAACTGTGAGGACTTACAGTGTTCTGGCACCACCGAAACCAACTGCCCAATTTTTCTGCCCCTGTTTAACAGGGACATGTAATTACAATTTTTGAAATGATAGTTAAGCAGGGCCTGTTCCTGCACCCAACAAGAGTAACTGTGAGGGCTTACAGTGTTCTGGCACCACCAACACCTAAGGGCCAATTTTTCTGCAGAGTATATAGGGCAGGCCGTATAGTATATATACTGCTGTTCAGAGTATATAGGGCCTGGGGGACCCTCATGCCATTTTTTTTTATTTTGGTGCAGGGTTCCCATTAGTATCCATACCAGAACTGAAGGGCCTGGTATGGATTTTGGGGGGGACATCCGCACCATTTTGTTTTGGTATTTTTAGCGCGGGGTTCCCCTTAATATTCATACCAGACCCAAAGGGGCTGGTAATGAACTGGAGGGGGAAACCCATACTGTTTTTTTCAATGATTTGTATCTATATTGCCGGGATCCAACAATACATTACAGCCGCGAGCAGTTTTAAATAACATTTTTTCCTTTAGAAATGTATTTTTGCTGTAGCACTGTTATAAACATGGGAAAGATGTGCTACTTTACAGGCAGACTAAGGAGACCCCCATAGGCACAATATTTAAAGGAATATTTCATTGTTTCACTTTAAGCATTATTAAAATCACTGCTCCTGAAAAAAACAGCCATTTTTAAAACTTTTTTTTTGCATTGATACATGTCCCCTGGGGCAGGACCCAGGTCCCCAAACACTTTTTACGGCAATAACTTGCATAAAATTAGCACTTTTGTTTTTTTGCATCCCATAGCCTTTGACGGTGCTTGCACAAATTTTTTGCCCGTTCACATGTTCTGCTGCAAACTCCCTCAAGAGTTTAAAGTTACACACTGTCACTTCTCTTCAGCATTAGGGGAGGGGGGGTCATTTACTCACTTAGACACAGGATCACTGGTTGCCTCATGCTGATATCGACCAGGCTCTTTGTTGTGAGGGAGATGTAGACTCATACCACCGCAGGACAGTTGGACTCTTTCCCACCAACTTCCTCCTGGCTCTCTTCAGTAAGCTTCCTCTTGACCCAGCTTTATCCCTGGACAGTGGATCTGCGAATAGGCCCCCCAGCTAAGCCTAGCAGGGACCTCTGTGTCTTCCTCAAGGACTTCTTAGTAATCCTGCGCCAGGGGTCTCCTCCTGTAGGACTGAACCCAGGAACACTGCACCAACTGCTCATCCCTCACATTATTTATGAGTTCTATCGCCAACTTTCTGGGCACACCTCCCCAGGGATTAGCTGGCGTTCCATAAATAATCCTCTAAAAGTATAGGGGAAGCAGCAGCCTGTAAAACACTGAGCAGCCTTAAATAATCAACCCCTGCTCCACTAATTACAGGGGAGCCAAGCAAAATTTACCTAGCAGCCTGCTCTGAACTAGGAGGGTACTGGTATCACAATAACCTATACGAACCAATTTTCATTAATTCTTGGCCTGATGTTTGTCTCTAATCCTTTGTCACAATGGTTAGGGAATTTCAATAGGGTTTTCTCGGCCCAGGTTTCATTGCCAATAGCTATTTTATTTTCACGGCCTCGTTTTGCATCAGAATACAATTTGAGTATAATTCAGGAGCTTCATCCTAATATGAGAGCAGAGAAGTTGCTGCAATCGTTAAGTAAATCCACTGTCTCTCAGGACCGGATTGCACCTGACCCTTTACATCCATTCTGAGCCTCCAGGACAGCATGCCTCTAGTGAATCGTTTGAGATAAATCCCTCCGGGCTATAAAACCCCATCTGCACAGTCCACATAAAACAGCAATTCACTGACAGCAAGCAAAAGTTCCACCAAACTTCTCTGACTTTGTATTTACTTTCTGCTTTGTGCTGAGCCTCCTCTTATCTCCAGTCACAATCAGCAATTATCACTCTCATTTATGGCTGTTTATTTTATTTAAAATTTTATGTCCACAAAAATGAAAAACCAATTGAATTGGACTTTGATGTGCCATTATCATTATATCAAACCTCATTATGAAGCAATTAGCTTTCTTGAAATGTATCATCTGTTTAATGAGTTTAAGGGCCTCCAGGACGCCTTTTATTGCTGCCCACGCTGGAGATGTTTGAATAGAACTTTAGAGATATACATTTTTTTTTTCGAAAGTTTTGCAAACTCTGTCTGCATAGCAAAATAGCAAAACTATTTTTACAAAATAAAAAACTTCTCTGTTTTCTGGGTCAAGCTGGATTTACACAACAGCTTCCTAAAAATTCTGCATTACAATGAGATCCTTTGATAGTAGTAGAGTATTAGTACCACTATAGCCACCCATTGATGCTGAACGTTTGCAGTTTAAGTGATTCCTCTTATTGCCTAACCTGTGTTATTAAATAAAGCATCTATAGATGCTTTAGATCCTTTCTTCAGGTTTTATACAGTTCTGAAAATGGTTCTAAAAGTGTTTCAAGAAGATAGCTATACTGTCAGGACCAGGATCTGAACCCACAATCTCTTCTGCATAGTAGCTTTCCTTGCTGAGCCACATGAGGTGCTGAACAGCATCCTGTCTGATCCATTAGATAATCTTGTCTTATACTTTGTTTCTGGTGAACCTTGAACTCCTTCCTCCTCCCTTGAACTTCCTATTTAGGCCATGCACTTCCTGTTTGCCAGATTATTGTGCTCTCTCCAGCCGATATCTTGCTATTACCACTCGTTACTGACCTTTGGATTGTTCCTCTACTACGCTTCAGCTTGATCCCAACTGCAACCACTTGTTACTGACCTTTGGCTTGTATATTGGCTATTTTTCTGCTTGTTTCCAACCTGCTATATCTGCTACTGGACTCTGGGTTGCTCATCTCCTGGTGGGGCGATCCTGAGGGCTGTGACCTCGTACTTTCACTCAGCAAAACCCATCTCCACAAACAGGAGCTCAGGTTAATGTTGGTTAGTGCTTAGACCCTGCAGCTCGGGTGAACCTGCGTCATCCACTAGGATAACCTACTTGTGTACTCATCTTGCTGTGCAGTGGGAGCCTCTTTACTGCTATTGCTACTGGTCTCCGATCCTGACCCCTGACCATGACATACACTATATTACTAAATGTTGGACAAGAAGGCCTGGCTCGCAGTCTTCACTCTAATTCCTCCCAAAGGTGTTCTATTGGGTTGAGGTCAGGACTCAGGCACAAACAAGGTCCATAAAGACACAGATTAGCGAGTTTGGGGTCAAGAGTAAGTAATGCACAGAGTGCCGGTTTGGTAAGTAAGGCACAGAGTGCAGGTGTCAGGTGTAAGTAACGCAGAGAGTGTGGGTTTGAGGATTAAGTACTGCACAGAGTGCAGTAGTTATGGGTTAGGAATGCGCAATGTGCAGGGGGAAGGAGTAGGTAAAACATCAAGTGCAAGTGCCAGTATTAAGTTACTCACAGTGTGCAGATGTCAGGAAAAAGTTTGCACAGAGTGCAGGGGTTAGAAATAAGCAATGTGCAGAAATCAGGGGGCAGATATAAGTAACACACAGAGTGCAGGGGATAGGAGTAAATAAAATACCAAGTGCAGGTGTCAGGGTTAAATAACGCACAACAGTGCAGGGGTTAAGAGTAAGTAATGCACAGAGTGCAGGTTTGAGGAGTAAGTAAGGCACCGAGTGCATGTGTCAGTATGGATTTGACGATTAAGTAATGATTAGAGTGCAGGTGTGATGGGTAGGCAACACACAATGTGCTGGGCTGGAGTAGGTAAAATATCAAGTGCAGGGGTCAGTA
This sequence comes from Aquarana catesbeiana, assembly GCF_042186555.1. Lineage (NCBI taxonomy): Eukaryota > Metazoa > Chordata > Amphibia > Anura > Ranidae > Aquarana > Aquarana catesbeiana. The sequence continues at coordinate 401,536,639 of NC_133329.1, forward strand.
GTAAGTATCCCACAGGGTGCAGATGCCGGGAATAGGTAATGCACAGAGTGCAGGGGTCACAAGTAAGTAATGTGTAGAAAACAAGGGGCAGGAATAAGTAACACAAAGAGTGAAAGGGGCAGGAATAAGTAATGCACAGAGTGCAGGGGGCAAGATTAACTAACACACAGAGTGTGGGGTCAGGAGTAAATAAGGCACAGAGTTCAGGGGTCAAGAGTAAGCAACGCATAGAGTACAGGTTTGAGGAGTAAATACGGCACAGGGTGCAGGTGTCAGGCATAAGCAATACAAAGAGTGTGGATTTAAGGACTACGTAATGGACAGAGTGCATGTGTAATGGATAAGTAACACACAATGTGCTGGGCAGGAGTGGGTAATGTGCAGAAAGCAGGGGGCAGTAAGTAACACACAGAGTGCAAGCAGCAGAAATAAGTAATGCACAGAGCGCAGGGGGCAGGATTAAATAAAATACCAAGTGCAGGTGTCTGGAATAAGTAATGCACAGAGTGCAGGGGTCAGGCTTAAGTAAGGCACAGAGTTCAGGTGTCAATGGTAAGTAATGCAGAGTGCAGAGGTCAGGAGTAAGTAAGGCACAGAGTTCAGGTGTCAAATAGTAAGTAATGCACAAAGTGCGGGTTTGAGGAGTAAGTAAGGAGCAGAATGCAGATTGGAGGAGTAAGTATAGCACAGAATGCAGGTTTGAGGAGTAAGTAAGGCACAGGATGCAGGTTTGAGGAGTAAGTAAGGCACAGGATGCAGGTTTGAGGAGTAAGTAAGGCACAGGATGCAGGTTTGAGGAGTTAGTAATGCACAGAGTGCAGGTTTAAGGCGTAAGTAAGTAAAAACCGGGCCATAGCCCAGTAATGTGCCCATTAAAATCTGGATAAACCAGAAAGTCCATATTTTGCAGGCCAAAACGTCTAGCATGTGCTCCTAAGAATTGCTTTCAATGATTCAACAGGTGGGGAGAAGATGTGAAGGAACTCAGTTGGAAGTCTACCATTTCATCAATAATACCCTTAGATTATACATTATCAGCAACTAATTATCCAGCTGTCAGTGAGAATGGATAAATTGCCGGTGTGTGAGAAAATGTCAGGACTTTTATCTTCGCACCTTTTTTCGAATTTATATTTGGAAATGGAGGAGGTGTTAACATTGCAGCTCTGAGCTCTGCAAACACCTGGCGTAATGGTAACATTTAAACTCCCTTTTATTCTGTATGTTAGAGGTGTGATGGGAACAGTCTGTCACTTTCTTATGCTTTTTCTGCTGATCGGCCCCCAGAGAAAGTCAATTTCCGTTTCCGTAGCAACTCATAGCGCGGCTCCTTGCCGCATTGGCATTTTGTAGATGCGTAATGGATGGTATTTGGTTTTTGTCTACTGCATTAAAGTGGATGTGCTTTTCAGGTATGTTAGGTGCTGTTTTTCCCTTACCAATTGTTATTTGGTTATTCAGTAAGCCTTTTATCATTTACGTTTTGGCCCTTGGTTGAGCCTATGTTCTATGCTTTTTCCATTGGTTAGCTCAGATGCCTGTCATTTTTACACAGTGAGTGGCACCATACACTATATTGTCAAAAGTATTGGGACGCCTGCCTTTACACGTACATGAACTTTAATGGCATCCCAGTCTTAGTTCGTAGGGTTTAATATTGAGTTGGCCCACCCTTTACAGCTATAACAGCTTCAACTCTTCTGGGAAGGCCGTCCACAAGGTTTAGGAGTGTGTCTATGGGAATGTTTGACCATTCTTCCAGAAGTGCATTTGTGAGGTCAGGCACTGATGTTGGATGAGAAGGCCTGGCTCGCAGTCTCCGCTCTAACTCATCCCAAAGGTGTTCTATCGGGTTGAGGGCAGACCATTCAAGCTCCTCCACCCCAAACTCACTCATCCATGTCTTTATGGACCTTGCTTTGTGCACTGGTGTGCAGTCATGTTGGAACAGGAAGGGGTCATCCCCAGACTGTTCCCACAAAGTTGTAAGCATGAAATTGTCCAAAATGTCTTGGTATGCTGACTCCTTAAAAGTTCCCTGCACTGGAACGAATGGGCCAAGCCCAACCCCTGAAAAACAACCCCACACCATAATCCCTCATTGTATGTTGTTAGTATTTTGAATTTAATTTGCTGGGCGATTTGAAGCCAGTGTAGGGCTTGGTGGAGAGGGGTGGCAGACATTGAGGAGTTGGTAAGGTAGATGAATCTGGCAGCAGCATTCATGATAGGATGAAAAGGGGATAGCCTATGGAGAGGTGAGACACCGGAATACCGACACACTAATGGAATAACTCTTGGACCTTTATGCTGCCTTTGCTACAGTTGACCATTCGCTCCTACTCAAAAAACTCCACTCCATCCTTTGCCGTTTGAGCTTCTACTCCTTCCTTGTTCTCCTCCTACGTATGTCAGCACACAGTTAGTGTCACCTATAACTCTATCACCTCCTCCTCCTCTTCCTCTTCCTCTTTCCATATGGATCTCCCAAGGCTTATTCTCGATCTACACCTCTCTAGGTCAGTTGGTATTCTTCCACAGCTTCTGTTACCACCTCTATGGTGATGACACCCAACTTTATCTCTCTACTCCTCAGCTCACCCCAACTGCCTCCTTGCGAATAACTCAATTACTAACTGAAATATCAGTATAGATGTCACACCATTTCCTCAAACTCAGTCTTTCCTAAACCAACTTTGAAACATTTCATTTTTATTTTTTTTTTGCCTTTTGGTGTAAATTTCTTGCTTGAAGATGCCCCAACTTTTATTTAATTTTCCTTCATAAATAATCACAAACACGTGTCTTTTAAATGTTTTCAACAACGTGGCCTATTGGCTATACATATCATATCTATAAAGATTTTTTAAATTTTTTGTGTACATTTCTTCTTTGGCAGTGTTCCATGCTTTTATTTCAATTCTCTTTATAATTAAACACAAACAATTATCACTGGGTATAAATGCTTTTAACAAAGTGGCCCATTGGATATAAGCGCCATTTCTATAAATACAGTAGAACCTCTGATTGCGAGTAACGTGGTTAACGTGGTTAACGAGCGTTTCGCAATACGAGCACTGTATTTTTAAAAATCGAAACTTGGTTTGCGAGTGTTGTCTCTTATTTTAGTTTCCATTGACTTCAATGGGAAAACTCACTTTGATATGCGAGTACTTTGGATTACGAGCATTCTCCTGGAACGGATTAAACTCGTAATCCAAAGGTTCCACTGTAATATTATTTTTTGCATTTTTGGTGTCAATGTCTTGTTTGGAGATGTTTCAAAGCTTTTATTTAACTTTCCTTCATAATTAATCACCAACAAAAGTGACCAGGTGGGTCTTTTAAATGTTTTCACTAAGGATGAGCCAAACACCCCTGCACCAGGACTTGCGAACGGGCAAAAATTTCGGACAAACATGAACACCGTTAAAGTTTATGGGACACGAACACGAAAAATCAAAAGTGCTCATTGTAAAGGCTTATATGCAAGTTATTGCCATAAAAAGTGTTTGGGGACCCGGATCCTGCCTCAGGGGACATATATCAATGCAAAAAAAAGTTTTAAAAACAGCCATTTTTTTCGGGAGCAGTGATTTTAACCTTAAAATTTCATACCAGACCCTATAGTCTGGTATGGATTTTGGGGGGGACCCCTACGTCATTTATTTTTTTAATTTGGCGCAGGCTTTCCCTTAATAACCATACCAGACCTGAAGGGCCTGGTATGGAATTTGGGGGGACCCCCATGCATTTTTTTTTTAATTTTGGTCCGGGGTTCCCCTTAATATTCATACCAGACCCAAAGGGCCTGGTAATGGACTGGGGGGAACTCATGCCGTTTTTTTTCAATGAGTTTTATCTATATTGCTGAGACCCGACAATTCATTACACCCGCAATCAGTTTTAAATGACTTTAACTTTAGAAATGTCATTTTGCTGTGGTACTGTTCTAAACACTGGAAAAATGCGCCACTTTACGGCATAGTATACTATAGACACCCCCCAGGCACGATATTTAAAGGAATATTTCATTTTTATTGTTTCACTTTAAGCATTATTAAAATCACTGCTCTCGAAAAAACGGCCTTTTTTAAAACTTTTTTTTGCATTGATCCATGTCCCCTGGGGCAGGACCCGGGTCCCCAAACACTTTTTATGACTATAACTTGCATATAAGCCTTTAAAATTAGCACTTTTGATTTCTCCCATAGACTTTTAAAGGGTGTTCCGCGGCATTCGAATTTGCCGCGAACACCCCAAATTGTTCGCTGTTCGGCGAACTTGCGAACAGCCGATGTTCGAGTTACATAGTTACATAGTTACATAGTAGGTGAGGTTGAAAAAAGACACAAGTCCATCAAGTCCAACCTATGTGTGTGATTATGTGTCAGTATTACATTACATATCCCTGTATATTGCGGTCATTCAGGTGATTATCTAATAGTTTCTTGAAGCTATCAATGCTCCCCGCTGAGACCACCGACTGTGGAAGGGAATTCCACATCCTTGCCGCTCTTACAGTAAAGAACCCTCTACTTAGTTTAAGGTTAAACCTCTTTTCTTCTAATTGTAATGAGTGGCCACGAGTCTTATTAAACTCTCTTCTGCGAAAAAGTTTTATCCCTATTGTGGGGTCACCAGTACAGTATTTGTAAATTGAAATCATATCCCCTCTCAAGCTTCTCTTCTCCAGAGAGAATAAGTTCAGTGCTCGCAACCTTTCCTCATAACTAAGATCCTCCAGACCCTTTATTAGCTTTGTTGCCCTTCTTTGTACTCGCTCCATTTCCAGTACGTCCCTCCTGAGGACTGGTGCCCAGAACTGGACAGCATACTCCAGGTGCGGGCGGACCAGAGTCTTGTAGAGCAGGAGAATTATCGTTTTATCTCTGGAGTTGATCCCCCTTTTAATGCATGCCAATATTCTGTTTGCTTTATTAGCAGCAGCTTGGCATTGCATGCCATTGCTGAGCCTATCATCTACTAGGACCCCCAGGTCCTTTTCCATCCTAGATTCCCCTAGAGGTTCTCCCCCCAGTGTATAGATTGCATTCATATTTTTGACACCCAAATGCATTATTTTACATTTTTCTACATTGAACCTCATTTGCCATGTAGTCGCCCACCCCATTAATTTGTTCAGGTCTTTTTGCAAGATTTTCACATCCTGCGGAGAAGTTATTGCCCTGCTTAGCTTAGTATCGTCTGCAAATACAGAGATTGAACTGTTTATCCCATCCTCCAGGTCGTTTATGAACAAATTAAATAGGATTGGTCCCAGCACAGAACCCTAGGGAACCCCACTACCCACCCCTGACCATTCCGAGTACTCCCCATTTATCACCACCCTCTGAACACGCCCTTGTAGCCAGTTTTCAATCCATGTACTCACCCTATGGTCCATGCCAACGCACCTTATTTTGTACAGTAAACGTTTATGGGGAACTGTGTCAAATGCTTTTGCAAAATCCAGATACACCACGTCTACGGGCCTTCCTTTATCTAGATGGCAACTCACCTCCTCATAGAAGGTTAATAGATTGGTTTGGCAAGAACGATTCTTCATGAATCCATGCTGATTACTGCTAATGATATCATTCTTATTACTAAAATCTTGTATATAGTCCCTTATCATCCCCTCCAAGAGTTTACATACTATTGATGTTAGGCTAACTGGTCTGTAATTCCCAGGGATGTTTTTTGGGCCCTTTTTAAATATTGGTGCTACATTGGCTTTTCTCCAATCAGCTGGTACCATTCCAGTCAATAGACTGTCTGTAAAAATTAGGAACAACGGTCTGGCAATCACCTAACTGAGTTCCCTAAGTACCCTCGGATGCAAGCCATCTGGTCCCGGTGATTTATTAATGTTAAGTTTCTCAAGTCTAATTTTAATTCCGTCCTCTGTTAATCATGTAGGTGCTTCCTGTGTTGTGTCATGAGGATAAACACTGCAGTTTTGGTTACTGAAGCCCCCCGATTCACTCGTGAAGACTGAGGAGAAGAATAAATTCAATACCTTTGCCATCTCCCCATCCTTTGTAACCAGATGTCCTTCCTCATTCTTTATGGGGCCAATATGGTCTGTCCTCCCTTTTTTACTGTTTACATACTTAAAGAATTTCTTGGGATTTTTTTTTGCTCTCCTCCGCTATGTGTCTTTCATGTTCTATCTTAGCCATCCTAATTGCACCCTTACATTTCTTATTGCATTCTTTATAAATTCTGAATGCTGTGGATGATCCCTCAACCTTGTATTTTTTGAAGGCCTTCTCCTTTGCTTTTATATGCATTTTTACATTGGAGTTAAGCCATCCAGGATGTTTGTTCGCTCTTTTAAATTTATTACCCAATGGGATACATTGGCTAATGCCCTTATTTAATATGCTCTTAAAGCAAACCCATCTCTCCTCCGTATTCTTTGTTCCTAATATTTTATCCCAATTTATGCCTTTTAGCAAGGTTTGTAGTTTAGGGAAGTTGGCTCTTTTGAAATTCAGTGTCTTTGTGTTCCCTTCATGTCTCCTATTTGTGTGATTTATACTGAAACTAATTGACCTGTGATCGCTGTTACCTAAATTGCCCCGTATTTCCACATCTGTTATCAGGTCTGTATTGTTGGTAATCAGTAGATCTAGTAATGTTTTATTTCTAGTTGGTGCGTCTACCATCTGATCCATAAAATTGTCCTGCAAGACACTAAGGAACTGGCGAGCCTTAAATGAATGCGCGGTTCCCTCCGCCCAGTCTATGTCTGGATAATTAAAATCCCCCATTATGATAACACTTCCCATCCTTGCTGCTAATCCAATTTGTGATAGGAGATCCGTCTCCACTTCCTCCCTCAGGTTAGGGGGCCTATAGCATACTCCCAGTATTATTTTCCCCTTAGCTTCATCCCTTTGGAGCTCTACCCATAAAGATTCCACCTCCTCCCTAGCCCCCTCAGTGATGTCATCTCTCACATTCACTTGTACATTATTCTTGATATATAGGCATACCCCTCCCCCTTTTTTACCCTCTCTGTCCTTGCGGTATAGGGTATACCCTTGAATGTTTGCCAGCCAATCATGAGAGCTGTTGAACCAGGTCTCTGAAATTCCCACAAAATCCAAATCCTCCTTGTACAACAGTATCTCTAGTTCACCCATCTTGTCCGCCAGGCTCCTGGCATTGGTGAACATGCCACATAGTTTAGACCGGTCGCATATTGTCCTCGTATTGGGTGTTTCAAGATTGCAACTTGGACTTGCTACTATACTCACCTTGTGTTTTTGTGCTTTGGTTAACCTACCACTAATGCCCCCAATACTACCCTCTGGAATATCTTCCACGCTGGCTATCACTGTCTCTGGACCCTCCCCCCCATCGCCTAGTTTAAAAACCCCTCTAACTTTTTGGCCATCTTCATTCCCAGCAGATCTGCACCCTCCTAATTTAGGTGCAGTCCGTCCCTTCTATAGTACCGGTTACCGACTGAGAAGTCGGCCCAGTCCTCCAGGAACCCAAACCCCTCCTTACTACACCAGCTCTTCAGCCACTTGTTTACTTCCCTAATCTCCCTCTGCCTCTCTGGTGTGGCTCGATGTACCATACCAGAGAGGCAGAGGGAGATTAGGGAAGGGAAGAGTTGAACATGAGTTCGACTCGACCCGGGTCCCCAAACACTTTTTATGACAATAATTTGCATATAAGCCTTTAGAATGGGCACTTTTGGTTTTTCCATGTTAGTGTCCCATCCACTTTAACGGTGTTCCGTGGCTTTCGAATTTGCAGCGAACACCGCATAATGTTCGCTGTTCGGCGAACAGGCAAACGCCCGATGTTCGAGTCGAACTTAGGTTCGATTCGAACATTGGGCTCATCCCTAGTTTTCAACAAGGTGGCCTATTGACTATAAATGCCATTTCTATAACAAAATACTTTTTTGGTGTTAATGTCTTCTTTGGAGATGTCCCAAAGCTTATATTTAATTCTCCTTAATAATTATTAAACAAGAGAATGTGACTAGGTGTGCTTTTTAAAAGTTTTTAACAAGGTGGCTTATTGGCTTTAAATATAATTTCTACAAATAAAGATTGTTTTCTGTAGTCTTTGTGCAAATTGCTTATATGTAGATGCCCCAAGTTGTTTTTTTACATTTTATTTCTAATTAATCACAAACAATGCTCACTGGGTATGTATTTTAAATGCTTTAAGCAAGGTGACCTATTGACTATAAATATAATTTCTTTAAATAAAGACTTTTTTTGTATTTTTTTTTTGCATTTTTTGGTGTTCATTTCTTGTTTGGAAATGCCGCAAGCTTTTATTTAATTTTCCTTCACAATTAACCACCAACAAAAGTGACTGGGTGGGTCTTTCAAATGTTTTCAACAAGATGGCCTATTGGCTATAAATGCCATTTCTATAAATAAATACTTTTTTGTACTTTGCATTTTTGGTGTCAATGTCTTATTTGGAGATGTCCCAAAGCTTTTATTTAATTTCCTTCATAATTTTTAAACAAGAACATGTGACTAGGTGTGCCTTTTTGAAAATATTTAACAAGGTGGCCTTCTGGTTATAAATATAATTTCTATAAATAAAGTTTTTCTTTTTTTATTATTTGCACAAATTGCTGGTATGTAGATGCCCCAAGTTTTATTTAAATCCAGTTTCTAATGAATCACAAACAATGGTGCCTGGTTATGTCTTTTAAATGCTTTTAGCAAGGTGGCCTATTGGCTATAAATATAATTTCTATAAATAAATATTTTTTTTGTATTTTCTGCATTCTTGGTGTCAATTTCTTGTTTGGAGATGCTGCAAGCTTTTTAGTTTCCCTTCACAATTAATCACCAACAAAAGTGACTGGGTGTGTCTTTTAAATGTTTTCAACAAGATTATTATTATTTTCAAGATTATGGCCTATTGGCTATAAATATGATTACTATAAATAAATATTATTTTGTATTTTTTTGTGTAAATTTCTTGTTTGGAGATGCCCCAAGCTTTTATTTCATTTTTTTAATAATTAAACAGAAACAAATATGAATAGGTATGTTGTTTAAATGCTTTTAACTAGGTGACCTGTTGGCTAAAAATTACTATTCCTATAAGTACAATTTTTTTGTATTTTGTATTTTTTTTTGCATTTTTTGTTGTCAATGTCTTGTTTGGAGATGTCCCAAAGCTTTGATTTGATTTTCATTCATAATTAATCACCAACAAAAGTGACCGGGTGGGCCTTTTAAATGTTTTTAACAAGGTGGCCTATTGAGTATAAATATAATTTCTATAAATACACTTTTTTTGGGGGGGGGGGGGTGTAATTTTCATGTTTGGAGATGCCCCAAGTTTTTATTTAAATTTTCTTTATAATTAATCCCAAATAAACGTGAATGGGTATGCCTATAAAATGCTTTTAACAAGGTGACCTGAAAAAAAAATGGCTTTTCTACAAATATAGACTTCGTTGTATTTTCTGGTGTCAATGTCTTTTTTGCACATGCCCCAAGGTTTTTATTAACTTTCCATCACAATTAATCATAAACAAGCGTGACTGGTTGGGGCTTTTAAATGTTTTTAACAAGGTGGCCTATTGACTCTAAATACCTTTTCCATAAATAAAGACTTTTTTTTGTATTTTTGGTGTCAATTTCTTCTTTTGAGATGACCCAAGCTTTTCTTACATTACTTTGAAATGTTTTTTTAACAAGGTGGCCTATTGGCTATTTATTTGTATATTTCTTTAATTTCTCTCTTTTTTTGTTTGCATTTTTGGTGTAAATTTCTTGTTTGGAGCTGGCTTAAAATTTGATTTAATGTTCCTTTTTAATTACTTGCCTAATCATGTTCTAATATTCATTTTTTTTTGCTTTTTTTTTTGTTTTGTTTTTTGTTTTTTTGATGACATACCACTGAGAGAATTGCTCCCCATACCTCAATTATAGTATTTGAGATTCTTTTTGTTTTCTTTTGTTTTAGTTAAGTGTCTTGACCTTTACGTTCATTGTGGGAAGAGACACAATGCGAATAACAATCTAGGCAGCGTGATGGATGTGTTTTCCAAATCTCGATCTTAATGATTATTATGCGCTCTCATTTAATTGGCGCATTCATATATTTTCAAGCTCCAAATCACTTACAGTGAAATGACATCAGCCCTCCGACGGTAACGACGGGCAACTTGTAAAAACACACTAAAAAAAAAATAATAATGTTGCTACATTTGAATAATAACCTTTCAGAACTGGAAAATAATAACATAATGAACGCAATTTAACAAAGGGTGCCAAGTCAGAGCGGATTTATCTGGTGATGCGTTCTGCGTGGGAGGAAGAAAGAACAAATCGGAGTTAATTTTTTTTTTTTTTCCCTCTTGATCCTTCATAAATTGCTCATCAAATGCTTTATGTTGAAGTGTCAAAACTGAAGACGGCAAAAAGAACTGCAATATAAAACTCTTTGGAAAGTAATTTCAAAGTTGAAGATGCTTTTGCATCTTTTTAAAATTACTAAATTCTTTTGACATTATCCAAGAAATGCCAACTTCCAATGGCGATTTGTCTCCTTTCAAGCAAACTTACTGCAAGAGTTGCGTGGGGTCGCCCCATACCGAACTTTCTGAGCCACTGACCTGGAGCAAGTATGCCAATGGCGGCCCGTCCATAAGGGGCGCATGGGTGCCGCCCCCCCTTATCCATGCATCCGGCCCCCCTGAGCTACATACAGGGCAGAGGCTCTAATAGGCTTAAAAAAAAGGGTGGGCTCAGGGCGCAGAGCACTGCGCCCAGATCCCATCCAGTTTTGTGACGAATAACCAATGAATATTCACTATCGCCACACTGATCCTCCTCCAGGCCAATCAGGAAATGGGTCTTGAGACCCATCAACCCAATTGGCTGAAAGGACAGGCGATCTTATTGGAGGATCTGAACCAATATCTGCGCTAACTGAAATAAATATACATATGGAAAGCAGCCAGCATAGTTTGTTGACTCATCAAACACAAAAACAAAAAAATCAAAAATGCAGGGCTAAAAAAGGCAATATCTTAAAACTAAAAATGATAGTCCATAGAAGCCAATGAAGAGTAGAGATGAGATGAAACCTCCACCAAAACTTCCGTGTGCAAGGGATGACCACACCACACCCAAGTGCTATCAATCTGCTTACCAGAAGGATATGGAAAACAAGCCATGTAATCATATAGTGCAAAGGCTCAACAGTAAATCCAATTGGCACACTCCATCATGGACAGACAGATTGGGTTGTCTCATATCACCAGGAACTCAAGATTCACATGGGACGATGAATAAATGATGCGATCATCAGCAGGATAACCCAATAAGAAGAAAGTAACAATAGTGAAGCCCGTCTGGGTAAAACACACGTTTTTATTGTAGTCTACTTACAGGCGTCAATGGAACATCATCACAGAATAAAAGAAATGGTCCGCGGCTCAAAAGCGTGCTTGCATCGGCCAGCCTGACATGTTTCATCCCATGTGGATATCATCAGAGGCGTGGCCAATGATGCAAGCAAGCGCCAATATATGGTAAACATCCTAAATCACGTTGTCCACTGATAGGACAGCGTGACAAATACAGCAGCTGTTTTACCTGGACGAATTCAGCTCTGCATGCGCGCTAGAGGCGCTCTGTCTATGGAATAGGAAGTGAAAATAGACTCAGTTCGGCCGCACATGCGCAGCGCGGCCGTGCGTTCCAACAGGGCAGGAACGTGAAATCAGCTGAGTGAACGGAACGGCGTGCGTGGCGCGGTCATTCCTAAAGATGCAAACAACACGGCCGCGCATGAGCACCGTGGTCGCGTCACACAGGGGACATGTAGTGAGCAGCACATCCCGCGGCCGCACATGAGGCTAGGAGGAGGAGGGAGGAGCCGCATGGCGTTAGCCGCCGTGATGCAGAAGAAGGGAAGAGGACACAGGAGCCGCTGCCCACCGGCCATAAGAGCCCGCTGCCGGCCGCCCGTAGCAGCCCGCAACCCATCCGCTGTCCGCCGCCTGTAGGAGCCCGGAACCCTCCCACTGCCCGCCACCTGTAGGAGCCTGCATACCCACCTGCCCGCCACCTAGATGGGGTAAGTGTGCCAGGGGGAAGGTGCCTCTGAAGCAGCCGGCCTGTGTTCGGCAAAACCGGTCAGACATACACCCACGGAACACCTCACCTCGTCCTGGAGGTGAGCATGGGAGGAGGTGACGAGGGAGCTAGAGAGCAGGAGGTCTTGGGAGGAATGAAGAGAACGAGTAGGTTGGTATTTAGAGATTAGGCTAGTGATATAGCTGGAGGCTAAATTGTGGATGGCTTTGTAAGTTGTTGTTAGTATTTTGAATCTAATTTGGTTGAATTTGTTGGGTGAGCGGAAGTCAGTGGAGGGATTGGCAGAGAGGAGTAGCAGACACAGAGCGATTGGTAAGGTGGATGAGTCTGGCAGCAGCATTCATGATGGATTGAAGAGGTGATAGACTATGTAGAGGTAAGCCAATGAGGAGGGAGTTGCAGTAGTCAAGGCGAGAGATGACCAGGGAGTGAATTAAGAGCTTTGTTGTGTCATTGGTTAGAAAGGGGCGTATTTTGGAGATGTTCCGGAGGTTGAGGTGGCAAGATTTGGACAGTGATTGGATATGGGGCTTAAAGGAGAGTTCAGAGTCCAAGATTACACCTAGAACCTTGGCATGTGGGGATGGGCTTATAGTTGTGCCATTGATTTTGACAGAGAGATAAGGGAAAGGTGGACGTGGTGGAATAAAAAATTATAAGTTTGGTTTTGGATAGATTGAGTTTGAGGAAGTGGAGTGACATCCAGACTGATATATCTGGTAGTAAATTAGAGATAAGTGAGGAGAAAGAGGGAGTTAGCTGAGGGGTAGAGAAATAGATTTGGGTGTCGTCAGCATAGAGATGGTATTTGAAGCCATGCGAGGGTATCAGCTAATGCAAAATGATGGGGCACTATTCCTACCACTGACTCCAATGATGGGGCACTATTCCTACCACTGACTCCAATGATGGGGCACTATTCCTTCTACTGACTCCAATGATGGGGCACTATTCCCACCAATGACTCCAGTGATGGGGCACTATTCCCACTACTGACTCCAATGATGGGCCACTATTCCTTCTACTGACTCCAATGATGGGGCACTATTCCCACCAATGACTCCAATGATGGCGCACTATTCCTTCTACTGACGCCAATGGTGGGGCACTATTTCTTCTACTGACTCCTATGATGGGGCACTATTCATACCACTGACTCCAATGATGGGGCACTATTCCTACTAGTGACACCAATAATGGGGCACTAGTCTTCCCACTGACACCAATGATGGGGCACTATTCTTGCCACTGACACCAGTGATGGGGCACTATCCCTCCCACTTACACCAATTATGGGGCATTCTTTACTCTCACTGACACCAAGGGATTTTCTACTCCCACTGGCCACAGTCTGGCTCCCTTAAGTTCTGAAGGACAGTAAACTGGCCCTTTGTTCAGAAACTTTGGAGACCCCTGATCTAGAGGGTCCCCATTTAGAGATAGTTTTATACTGTATGTCTACTGCTTCTCCTGTCATTATCTAATCACAGACCTGTAAGTGTCTTGAAATACAGCAGAAACATCCGTTCTTATGCTGTGGTAGACAGGGTTGTGCAAATTTCAGGACAGGGTGGAAAGAAATACAAATTGGGAGGTAAAACAGCTCCCATATATGAATTTTATCAGTGTATTCAGCTTGTTTGCCTGGATGCCTCTAAAAAGTTCCAAAGCCTGTGTCCCAAGCCAATCCCCTTATTTCTCTAAGCAGGATCGAAGCCTGCATCCCAAGCCACTCCCCTTACATCTCTAAGCAGGACTATATCCTGGTTCCCAAGCCACTCCCCCTACTTCTCTTAGCAAAACCAAAGCCTGTATCCCAAGCCACTCCCCCTACTTCTCAAAGCCGGACCAAAGGCTGCATTCCAAGCCACTCCCCTTATTTCTCTAAGCAGGACCAAAGGCTACATTCCAAGCCACTCCCCTAATTCTCTAAGCAGGATCAAAGGCTGCGTCCCAAGCCACTCCCCTTATTTCTGTAAGCAGGATCAAAGTCTGCATTCCAAGCCACTCCATTTATTTCTGTAAGCAGGACTGAAGCCTGCATCCCAAGCCACTCCCCTAATTCTCTAAGCAGGATCAAAGGCTGCGTCCCAAGCCACTCCCCTTATTTCTCTAAGCGGGATTGAAGCCTGCATTCCAAGCCACTCCCCTTATTTCTCTAAGCAGGACAAACGCCTGCATCCCAAGCCACTCCCCTTACTTCTTTAAGCAGGACTATATCCTGCTTCCCAAGCCACTCCCCTTATTTCTTTTAGCAAAACCAAAGCCTGTATCCCAAGCCACTCCCCCCACTTCTCTAAGCAGGACCAAAGGCTGCATTCCAAACCACTCCCCTTATTTCTCTAAGCAGGAGTGAAGCCTGCATCCCAAGCCACTCCCCCTTCTTCAATAAGCAGGACCTAAGCACGCCTCCCAAGCCACTTACCTTACTTCTCTATGCAGGAACTACGCCTTTATCCTAATCCTCCCCAAAGAGGGAAGGTCCTACAGGCAAGGACTGTCATTACAACTGTTTGTGCAAATAATGTGATGTCATTGGTGTGCGGCAGCTTTTTTCTTCCTTTCAATCTTTTTTTTTTTTTCTTTCAAAGCTTAGGACTGCTTTGCAATGTACCAAATGCATAGGTCAACTTTTTTGGGGGGGGAAAGATAATATAAAGGTGAACTAAACCTTTAAAAAGTCTTAGTACCTTTATTAAAGTCCATTTAAGGCCATGTCTAAGACCTCCCTGCATGTAAAAGGGGTTTCCAAAAAAATAAAACTGTTGTGATAATGCTACTAGATTACAGCATACTGTATATACTGTATATATGTTATCTTTGATTTTTCTTAGTTACACTTTATAAAGCTGATGAAAAAAACAGTTGATCTTTTGGAGAACCTTGCTCTCATCAAGAGCCTCTTGTCACTTTAAGTCCTGAATAAGCCATCAATTCGGGATATACCTGATATATTCTGTCTTTGATATATTGGTCTTTGTTATATTGGTCACAAATATTGCCGGCTTGTCCAAGATGACATCAATAGGATTGGGTTTGGGTGGGGAAGTTTTAAATAGCTCATTTATGATGTATATTTTTAGGTACAAGTTGATTTTAGATTATATTACAGAAGGAGTGAGAGTACAAAGTATAAATAAAACATTACTTAAGTAAGAAAGGCCAATTAGATCCATGGACATCAACAATAAAAATACATCAACATACAGTAAATCAATGGAAATAGATATTGATTGCGGTATTGACCGTCCTGTGTATTTTACAGCTCCCCACCAGGTGACGTTTTCATTCGATGCGGGAAATGGACCAGTGGAGGTTTCTTCGCAGTCCGTCGTGGCCTTAAATGATGGTCAGTGGCATCACGTTAGAGCTGAGAGGAATATTAAGGAAACCAGCCTTGTTGTGGATAACCAGCCCAGGAAACTGGTACAGACCCCGTTCGATGGGCGCCTCCGACCGCTGCTGAATGCTCAGCTCTATGTGGGTGAGTCCAGAGTGTCTGCCGGCCATTTCTAATCAATTCACATATTGGGAACATTCCAGAAGAGACTTTTTTCTTTCCATGTTTCATTTTTTTTTACCTAGCTTCTGCCTTCTCTTCCCTTCTCTTTCCTTTTCCCCTTTCCTTTCCTTTTCCCTTCTCTTACCTTTCCTTTCCTTTTTCCCTTCCCTTTTCTTTTTCCCTTCCCTTTTCTTTTTCCCTTACCCTTCCTTTCCTTTTTCCCTTTGCTTACATTTCCTTTCCTTTTGCCCTTCACTTCTCTTTCTTTTTCTTTTACCTTACCTTTCCATGCCCCTTTCCCTTTTCCCTTCCATTTCCTTTCCTTTTCCCTTCCATTTCTTTCCCTTCCCTTTCTTTTTCTTTTCCCTTACTTTTCCTTTTCTCTTCCCTTACCTTTGCTTTTTTCCTTCCATTTCCTTTTTCTCATCCCTAACTTTTCCTTTTTTCTTTCCCTTACTTTTCTTTTCTCTTTTTTCTTCCTATACTTTTTATTTCCTTTCTCCCTTCCCTTCCCTTTCCTTTTTTCCCCTACCATACGTTTTCTTTCCCTTCCCTTATTGTTCCTTTCCTTTACTTACCTTTCCTTTTCCCCTTCCCTTACCTTTACTTTCCTTCCTCTTTCCCTTCCCTTTTCTTTTTCCCTTCCCTTTCCTTTCTTTTTCTTTTACCCTTTCCTTTCCTTGAAACCTTTCCCTTTTCCCTTTCCTTTCCTAATTTTTCCCTTTTCTTGAACCCTTTTCCCCTTTCCTTTCCTTTCCTTTCCTTTCCTTTCCTTTCCTTTCCTTTCCTTTCCTTTCCTTTCCTTTCCTTTCCTTTCCTTTCCTGTCCTTTCCTTTCCTTTCCTTTCCTTTCCTTTTCCTTACTTCATTTCCTTCATTCCTTTTGCTTTTTTTCTTCCTTCCTTTCCCTTCTTTTTTCCCTTTCCCTTCCTTTTCCTTCCTTTTTCCTTTTCCTTTTCTTTCCTTTCCCTTTTCCCGTCCCTCTCTTTTATTTTTACTTTCTCTCGGTGAAGACATGCAGCCATTCTCAGAATACAATTGATATGAAGTGGGCACAACACAGCTCATTTATACATACAGTCATATGCCAGAGAAACAGAAATAAATATCTCTTCCTGAATATCAAATTTTCGCATTCTAAAATGAGAAAGTTGAACATATTTTAATAACATTCTCAGACATAACTACTGTACATGCAAAACATCTACAAATACTGAGCCTTTAAATGACTGAATGTAAAGTGAACCTGTACTCCGCTTATTCAAGGAGAATTACTATGTCTATTTCATGGGTCTCCAAACTTTTTCCAAACAATGGGCCAGTTTACTGTCCTTCAAATTTTGGGGGGCTGGACTGTGGCCAGTGGGAGAAGAAAATGTCCTGGCGTTAGTGGGATGGAACAACAATGCCCCATCATTGATATTAGAGAAATTAATAAGGCCCCATCTTTGGTATCAGTGGGAGATATGATACCCCATCACTGGTGTTAGTTGGAGGAATAGTGTTCCATCATTGGTGTCAGTGTGAAGAATAGTGCCCCATAATTGGTATCAGTGGGAGTAATAGTGCCTCATCGTTGGTGTCAGTGGGAGGAATAGTGCCCCATCATTGATATCAGTGGGAGGAATAGTGCTCCATCATTGGTGTCAGTGGGAGGAATAGTGCCCCATCATTGGTATCAGTGGGAGGAATAGTGCCCCATCATTGGTATCAGTGGGAGGATTAGTGCCCCATCATTGGTGTCAGTGGGAGGAATAGTGCCCCATGGTTGGTATCAGTGGGAGGAATAGTGCCCCATCGTTGGTGTCAGTGGGAGGAATAGTGCCTCATGATTGGTGTCAGTGGGAGGAATAGTGCCTTATTATTGGTGTCAGTGGGAGGAATAGTGCCCCATAATTGGTATCAGTGGGAGTAATAGTGCCTCATCGTTGGTGTCAGTGGGAGGAATAGTGCCCCATCATTGATATCAGTGGGAGGAATAGTGCTCCATCATTGGTGTCAGTGGGAGGAATAGTGCCCCATCATTGGTATCAGTGGGAGGAATAGTGCCCCATCATTGGTATCAGTGGGAGGATTAGTGCCCCATCATTGGTGTCAGTGGGAGGAATAGTGCCCCATGGTTGGTATCAGTGGGAGGAATAGTGCCCCATCGTTGGTGTCAGTGGGAGGAATAGTGCCTCATGATTGGTGTCAGTGGGAGGAATAGTGCCTTATTATTGGTGTCAGTGGGAGGAATAGTGCCCCATCATTGGTATCAGTGGAAGGAATAGTGCCTCATGATTGGTGTCAGAGGGTCAGAGGGAGGAATAGTGCCCCATCATTGGTGTCAGTGGGAGATATAGTGCCTCATGATTGGTGTCAGCGGGAGGAATAGTGCCTTATCATTGGTGTCAGTGGGAGGAATAGTGCCCCACAGTTGGTGTCAGTGGCAGGAACTATGCCATGTGAGGGTGGGGGGAATAATGCCCCAAGGGCCAGACAAAAGCAATCAGAGTGCCACAGTTTGGAGGCCACTGGCCTATTTCATTTCTGTTCAGCTTGTTCTTACCTTTTTATCCCCTTCCATTACCTTGTTGCGTAGGTGTTGTGAGTGGGATTACACAGCATTCTTAACAGCTGGTTCAAGTACTATGCTCAGCCACTTACTATCTAAACACCTAATTATTCATTGAGTATCATGTCTACATATATGATTTCTTTGTTTTTTCGATCCCCAATGAAGTATGAGTATGGCTCTGAAATGTGTTTGACTTTTGAAAACAATTTGTCTTAAACTAGAAAAAGTTCTGTAAAATGTTTTGGTGACCTCCCATCATCATTATCCTCAGTGCATTGCTTTCAGAGACTAACCATGACGTTCTGCTCTTCAGGAGGAACGGTGTCCAGGCAGAGGGGTTTTGTGGGATGTATCCGCTACCTCCAGCTGAACGGACAGACCTTGGATCTGGAGGAAAAGGCCAGAGTCACTCTAGGGATCAGGCCGGGTTGTCCTGGCCACTGCAGCAGCTATGGGAACTTGTGCCACAACAATGGCAAGTGTGTGGAAAAACGCAAGGGATATATCTGTGACTGCACCAACTCCGCCTTTGAGGGACCTTACTGCAAGAAAGGTGAGGTGTGCATTTACCATTGGTGGACTAAAGCAAAATGAGTCAAGACGGGTACACAGTTTCTTCTGCCTGTAGTTCAGTATGTGGGCTGAGGAGCACAAGAGTAGTCAGGATAAGGATGGGCCCTTTCATCTAAAGTCGGTCATTAGTGCTACTCGGGGATCAGCAGCATCATAAAAGGTCCCATTCTGTGAGATTTACTCTCTGTAGTT
Organism: Aquarana catesbeiana; assembly: GCF_042186555.1. NCBI lineage: Eukaryota > Metazoa > Chordata > Amphibia > Anura > Ranidae > Aquarana > Aquarana catesbeiana. The sequence goes on from NC_133329.1 coordinate 401,555,575, forward strand.
CTAGCGGTCGGTGTCACTGAGAAAATCCAAAATGTTGGGCTGTCACTGGAATGGCAATAGATGGCACATCTTCCAATGGGGAGACCTGACCACTTCCCGACTGCCGCACGCCGATGTACGTCCTAACTTTGAGGACGGATATCGTTGTTATGGCAACAGCTAGCTGCCATAACCCCGGTATCCCTGTGTTCAGCCGGCGGTCAGCTACAAAATAAAAGTGGTCTCTGCAGCGGATTCACAGCGAGATCACTTTTATCGGTGGCGGGAGAGGAGCCCCCCTCCCGCCGCAATCCGGTGCCCTCCGCAGCTTACCGGAGGTGACCGCGTCCATTCCCTAGCTGTGCCTGGAGACGAGTGAGGGTAAGGTGGCCCCCACCCATGACACTGCAGGGCGGAAGCGACGTCAAAACGTCACTTCCGCCCATACCTCTTAAAGCCACATTTTTTCAATGTCATTCTTTCAAATGACTTTTTTTTTTTTTTTTTTTGATTGCATTTAAGTCCAAATATAAGATCTGAGGACTTTTTGACCCCAGATCTCATATTTAAGAGGACCTGTCATGCTTTTTTCTATTACAAGAAATGTTTACATTCCTTGTAATAGGAATAAAAGTGACCCAAATTGTTTTTTTTTAAACAGTGTAAAAATAAATAAAATCAAATAAAATGAATAAGAAAAAAAAAAAATTAAAAGCCCTGTCCCGACGAGCTCGCACGCAGAAGCGAACGCAAGCATGAGTAGTGCCCGCATATGAAAACAGTGGTCAAACCACACATGTGAGGTATCACCGTGATCGTTAGAGCGAGAGCAATAATTCTAGCCCTAGACCTCCTCTGTAATGCAAAACATGTAACCTGTAGAATTTTTTAAACGTCGCCTATGGAGATTTTTGAGGGTAAAAGTTTGACACCATTCCACGAGCGGGCGCAATTTTGAAGTGTGACATGTTGGGTATCAATTTACTCGGTGTAACATTATCTTTTACAATATTAAAAAAAAATGGGCTAACTTTACTGTTTACTGTCTTATTTATTTATTCAAAAAAGTGATTTTTTTCCAAAAAAAGTGCGCTTGTAAGACCGCTGCGCAAATACCGTGTGAAAAAAAGTATTGCAATGACCGCCATTTTATTCTCTAGGGTGTTAGTAAAAAACAATATATAATGTTTGGGGGTTCTAAGTAATTTTCTAGCAAAAAAAACTGTTTTAAACATGTAAACACATAAATTCCAAAACGAGGCTGGTCCTCACATCTTCTTAACAGGGTATTTCCCTTATTTGGTCCATTTCCCTCCCTGTTGTGTCTTCAAGAGAAGAAGTGGTGGCAAATCTCTTGAATGGGATGATGACAAAATAAAAAAATTGAAGGATATTAACCACTTGCTGACCATTCACATATCTGGTACGTCCATAGACTTCAAGTGGTTATACCGGGATGATGCCGGTGTTCCGTCAGAATCGGTGACCCATCAGATTTGGTAACGGAAGTCACGGCCATCTTGGTACACCCCACACTCTTCCGCAGTAAGCCTACAGTCAGAAGGCGGGAAGCGGACATCTTTTTACGTCCACCGAAGTCTTGCATTTCACACTTATTTTTACCAGTAAACTGAGCTTATATAGTTAAATACAGGATTTTGAAATCCGTCTGTTTTGATGTTGAATTTTAAAAGCAGTGGCAAGCCTGCTGATCTCACAGGTTTGCTAATCTGACAGAACATGGCTGATTTTAAAATTCAACATGAAAAGAGTCAGACGGATTTCAAAATACTGTATTTCACTATATAAGCTGAGTTTACTGTTAAAAATAAGTGTGAAATGCATGGGTGTAAAAAGATGTCTGCTTCCCGACTTCTGACTGTAGCCATACTGCGGACGAGTGCGGGGTGTACCAAGATGGCCGTGACAGAACGTCACTTCCGTTACCAACTCTGACGGGTGGCCTAATCTGACTGAACGCCTGCAGCTGCACCAGTAGGCATCATACTAGTATCGTTTTTTTAGAGCCGGGGGTCGGCTCTCTTGTGAAAGCAATCATAGCAGCTGGCTAGCTGCTAGATTACTTTTACAAGCAACGGGAGGGGACCTCCCGTCCTCTTGTCTCCTTCGATGGCTTTAACGGGATCCCCGTCCCACCGGGAGACCCAGTCGACCAGCCGGCACTTCCACTGGCTGATCAGAAAGCCAAGAACAGTTCGGCTCTGAGCTACAGTAACCCGGAAGTGATGACCTGCCATCACTTCCCGTTTTCCCTGGATGTAAACCGCGTCATTTTAAAAAATCAGAAGCATGCAAGCACACAGATTTTGGTGTGATCCAATGCTTTTAAGGGCAGAGGAGGGATCTGGGGGTCTTATAGATCCCAGATCTCTCCATAAAGAGTACCTGTCCCTGCCTAAAAAAAATAACATGTAAACAAAAAGTGGATTGATTTCTCTCTATCCAGAAAGTCCACCATCATAAAAATAAAAAAAAAAGTTCCACATTGTGTAAAACCATCAATGCAACATTTATTTAAAAGTACAGAACACTCACATCAAACATGTGAGAACAGACATTTGATCAAATCCTCACGTGAGCCTGACCACAGATGTAAAAAGAAGGGGGGGTGCAATGACATAGACTTTTAAATAAATGTTGCATTAATGGTTTTACACAATGTGGAGCTATTTTTCTATTTTTATGATGGTGGACCTGCTGGATTGAGAGAAAATGTCCTTTCCTTAAGTGATGTGGTGTCGGATTGTTGGATTCACCTTACAGTTCATGGTTTGGGAGAGGTAATTCTCCTGATGCCCGTTGGACTCGGTGCTGATGGCACTGGAGTTCACGAATTTCGGTCAGCGTATTTAACCCTTTTTGGTTGGCGCATATGTACAACGTGGTGATCTCCTAAATTTATCTTTTACGGTTTTCCTTCTCAATAGACATGTGCAATTCCTTTTGTTCCAAATTAGTTTTTTTAACAAATTTTGACAAATTCGTTAATTCGTAAATATCTGAATGAACTAAAACCCGTTTAATGAACTTTTCCTAATATTCGTAAATTCCAGTATTCAAAAATTTGTAAATTCATAAATTCGTCAATTTGAAAATGTGAAAATTCGTAAATTAGTAAATTAATAAATTAGAACATTTGAAAATTCGAAAATTATAGAAATTCGAAATTCATAAACTCGTAAACTAGTAAATTTGAAAATTCATAAATTTGAATATTCGTAAATTTGTAAATTTATCAATTAAAACATTTGAAAATTTGAAAATTCGGAAATTCTAAAATCATAAATTCAAAAAACTTGAAAATTTGTAAATTCATAAATTCGAAAATTTGAAATTCGGAAAATTTGAAAATCTGAAATAATAACTAACTAATAATAACTTGCCTATTACTTTTAAAAATTCATTAGTTTGTCGTTTCATTAATTTTTTTTCTTTTTTGGGTCATTCGGCAATTCGTAAATTCGAAAATGGAAAAAATTAAAAAATTCCAAAATTCTTAAGTTCGTAATTCGAAAATTAGAAAATAAGAAAGAAAATCAGAAAATTCTACAGAATAACTAACTAATAACTAACTATTAAATTATAGGTATTGGAATTTCCTTTCAAATTTGGCTGTTAGTGAACGTAACGAATACGAATTTATCCGAAGTTACGAATTATCCAAAATAATGAATGCCGTATCTATAAACAAATAGAACATATCAAATGAATAATAATAATAATACAAACATTGTATTATTGTTATTATTACTACTTATTATTAATTTGTTCCCTTCATTTGTTTAGATGCGGCATACGTTATTTCGAATAATTCGTAACTTCGGATAAATTCGTATTCGTTACGTTCACTAACAACCAAATTTGAAAGGAAATTCCAATACCTATAATTTAATAGTTAGTTCTTCTGTAGAATTTTCTGATTTTCTTTCTTATTTTTGGATTTTCGATTTACGAACTTAAGAATTTTTTAATTAATCGAATTTACGAATTTACTAATTGCGATCACAACGAATGACCCGAAAAAGCCCCCCAAAAACTAATGAAACTAAAACAAATGAATTTTTTGGCAGTGCACATGTCTACTTCTCAACAATCAAGCTGAACACCAGTTGTTTTTAATCTATGGACTTTTTTTCATACACTGTTTTTTTGTATATTTGCACTGTATGCACTTGGCACTTTGTTTGTGAGTTTATATATTGAGTTATGTGTTAAGTTTTACCATTCACTTTGCACTAGTCACTGTGTCAAAATTTTAGCGCAGCACTTTTTTCCTTTTAGTCATTTACTAACTCTTCGTTTTTTTTTTTTTTTTAATGAGAGTGCATAGATATATCTATTTAAGAATTCTATCTGTATTTTTGTTTTCTTTCTAGAGGTTTCTGCTATGTTTGAAGCTGGGACGTCGGTCACCTATGTTTTCCAGGAGCCGTATCCAGTGTCCAGGAACGCCAGTGCATCAGCCTCAGCGATATACGCCGATACGGTGATTTTTAGGGAAAACATCGCCTTCAGCTTCCTGACCGCTCAGGCTCCGAGCCTCTTACTCTTCATTGACTCCTTCTACCAGGACTACCTTGCCGTACTGCTCTGTAGGAATGGTGAGTCTTTTACATTTTGAGGCGGTCCCCTCTTCCTCAGACCCCCCCCCCCAACATCACTTCAATAAAAGGATATAAAAGGATAATGGGCAAGGCTGGTGCACCCTCTGTTTTTGTTTTTCTAGTGTTTCCTTTGGGCTTCCCCAGTCCTTAGGGGGCAGCAAGGTCTTGCAAAAATTCCAGTTGTTGACGATCCAAAGTCCATCATTGCAGGAACATCTATCTTGGTCTGTACGTCATTTCGTGCACAGGGTCTGGTGCGCACGCGCGTGCCACCGGACACCTGCTGTGATTGAAAACAGTGGTAGCCAATCAGCGGGGTCCGGCATACGCGATGTCCACCGAGACCCACCGATCGTTGACAGGAGAGGCCGAACGTCGATCTGCCAGAGAGGAAAAAAGGGATCTTGTGTTTCTGCTAAGCAGAAACACGTATCTCTGTTTTCCTCCAGTTAAGCCACACCCACCCCCACAGTTAGAAATCACTCCCTAGGAGCACACTTAACCCTTTGATCGCCCCTGATGTTAACCCCTTCCCTGCCAGTGTCATTTATACAGTTTTTTTTTTACCACTGATCACTGTATTAGTGTCTCTGGTCCACAAAAAGTATCCCTTATGCCGCGTACACACGACCGGACTTTCCGTCGGAATGAACTCTGACGGTTTTTATGACAGAGTTCCGCTGAAACAGACTTGCCTACACACGATCACACCAATCGTTTAGATCGCGATGACGTACGACCAGACTAGAAAAAGGAAGTTCAATAGCCAGTAGCCAATAGCTGCCCTTGCGTAGTTTTTGGTCAGTTGGAACAGCATACAGACGAGCGGTTTTCCCGATAGGAAATGATTCCGTCGAAAAGATTTGAAACATGTTCTATTTCTAAGGTCCGTCGGAATTTTCTAAAGAAAAAGTCAGATGAAGCCCACACACGGTTGGTATGTCCGACTGTATGATTCCGTCGGACCTTTTCTGCCGGAAAGTCCGGTCGTGTGTCCGATTTGTCCACCGCAATGTCGCAGTCCTGCAAAAAAATCGCTGATAGACACCATTACAGTAAAACCTTGAATTGCGAGTAACGCGGTTTACGAGCAATTCGCAATACGAGCTATTTTAAAATAAAAATACTGACTCAATTTGTGAGCATTGTCTCTCAAGACGAGCAGGGTTCAAGCCACTAAGGTGTGCAGTACCGTATGTGGCCAGAGGTGCGGGGGCGCCGGTGATGCTCGGAGACACTCAGAGGCACTCTGAGACACTCCGAGCACCTTTGAGTGTCTCTGAGTGTCTCCCCGGCACCTCTGGCCACATGCAGTATTGCATACACTGGCGCCCCCGCATCTCTGGCCACATAGAGTACTGCATACACCAGCAGTCACTGTGGAACAAATTATCTGAGTTTCCATTGATTCCTATGGGGAAACTCGCTTTGATATACGAGTGCTTTGCATTACAAGCATGCTTCTGGAACGAATTATGCCGTAATCCAAGGTACTGTACTAGTAAAAAAAAAAAAAATCTGTAATTCTATCCCAAAGTTTGTAGACGCAACAACTTTTGCGCAAACCAATCAATACACGCTTATTGGGATTTTTTTTTACCAAAAACATGTAGCAGAATACATTGATGAATAAATTAGACTTTTTACATTTTTTTTATTGGATGTGTTGTATAGCTAAAAGTAAAAAATGTTTTTTGTTTTTTTTTTCAAAATTGTTGCTTTTTTTTGTTTATAGCGCAAAAAACAAAAACTGCAGAGGTGATCAAATCCCACCAAAAGAAAGCTCTATTTGTGGGAGAGAAAGGACATTAACTTTAATTGGGTACAACGTCGCATGACCGCGCAATTGTCACTTAAAGTAGTGCAGTGCCGTATCGCAAAAAATGTCCTGGTCATGAAGGGGGGTAAACCTTCCAGGGCTTAACTGGTTAAACTCTGTGAATTGAGCTTTTTGTGGGCAGAGTTTGTGGGATCTCGAGAAGATTATGCACAATGTTATTGGAGTTGTTGTTGTGGCACGGTATGTACCACAGTTCTTCAAAATTAGGCAGAAGACATGAAAATGATATTTATTGATCAATGGCGTCATCCGATAGCTAAAGGAATCTGAGAAACACTGAAGCTTTAACACAGGTGATTAAAGTGTGTCATCTAAAGCCAGCCATATGATTGTAATGCAATCGATATGCAATTAGCGGACCTCCAGCTGTTGCAAAACTACAAGTCCCATGAGGCATAGCAAGACTCTGGCAACCACAAGCATGACACCCAGAGGCAGAGGTATGATGGGACTTGTAGTTTTGCAACAGCTGAAGGTCCGCTAATTGCATATCCCTGATCTAGATGGTCAGTGTTGATAGGGAAATCGGGAAATCTCTTCTGAGGAGCTATTGTGTTTTTCTGGTGGGGGGGGTGATCATAGGGAGCTGTCCTTGCCGGGAGAACACACAGTGATTATTGCTAAAGGCATAGGCATGCGCACAAGGTGTGCCGGGGGTGCCTAGGCACACTCTAATCACCCTGTGCGATGCAGATTCCCCCTGCTGAACACCCCTACCCCCCGTGGCAGCTGAGGCTACAGAGAAAGGAACTGGGGAATCTCTGTCCTTGGTTCCTTTCTTTGCTATTTCACCAAAGCCCCTTAATAAGGCTCCGAACAAATTGTAAAAAATAATAAATAATAATAAATAAACAAAAAAAAATAAAAAATTAAAAAAAAATTGTAAAAAATAATAACAAAATAAAATAATTTAAAAAAAAACTACTGACACAATCTCATCCCTACTGACACCGTCCACTGCTCTACTGACACCATCCACTGCTCTACTGACACCGTCCACTGCTCTACTGACACCGTCCACTGCTCTACTGACACCGTCCACTGCTCTACTGACACCGTCCTCTGCTCTACTGACACCATCCACTGCTCTACTGACACCGTCAACTGCTCTACTGACAGCGTCCACTGCTCTACTGACAGCGTCCACTGCTCTACTGACACCGTCCTCTGCTCTACTGACACCATCCACTGCTCTACTGACACCGTCCACTGCTCTACTGACACCGTCCACTGCTCTACTGACACCGTCCACTGCTCTACTGACACCGTCCTCTGCTCTACTGACACCGTCCACTGCTCTACTGACACCATCCACTGCTCTACTGACACCTTCCACTGCTCTACTGACACCTTCCACTGCTCTACTGACACCGTCCTCTGCTCTACTGACACCTTCCACTGCTCTACTGACTCCATCCACTGCTCTACTGACACCGTCCAATGCTCTACTGACACCGTCCACTGCTCTACTGAGACCATCTACTGCTCTACTGACACCGTCCACTGCTCTACTGACACTGTCCACTGCTCTACTGACACTGTCCACTGCTCTACTGACACTGTCCACTGCTCTACTGACACCTTCCACTGCTCTACTGACTCCATCCACTGCTCTACTGACACCGTCCACTGCCCTACTGACACCGTCCTCTGCTCTACTGACACCTTCCACTGCCCTACTGACACTGTCCACTGCTCTACTGACACTGTCCACTGCTCTACTGACACTGTCCACTGCTCTACTGACACTGTCCACTGCTCTTCTGAGACCATCCACTGCTCTGACACCATCCACTGCTCTGCTGACACCATCCACTGCTCTACTGACACCTTCCACTGCCCTACTGACACCGTTCTCTGCTCTACTGACACCGTTCACTGCTCTACTGACACCTTCCACTGCCCTACTGACACCGTCCTCTGCTCTACTGACACTGTCCACTGCTCTACTGACACCTTCCACTGCTCTACTGACTCCATCCACTGCTCTACTGACACCGTCCACTGCCCTACTGACACCGTCCTCTGCTCTACTGACACCTTCCACTGCCCTACTGACACTGTCCACTGCTCTACTGACACTGTCCACTGCTCTACTGACACTGTCCACTGCTCTACTGACACCGTCCACTGCTCTACTGACACCGTCCACTGCCCTACTGACACCATCCACTGCTCTACCGACACCGTCCACTGCTCTACCGACACCGTCCTCTGCTCTACTGACACCTTCCACTGCTCTACTGACACCTTCCACTGCTCTACTGACACCGTCCTCTGCTCTACTGACACCTTCCACTGCTCTACTGACTCCATCCACTGCTCTACTGACACCGTCCAATGCTCTACTGACACCGTCCACTGCTCTACTGACACCTTCCACTGCCCTACTGACACCGTTCTCTGCTCTACTGACACCGTTCACTGCTCTACTGACACCTTCCACTGCCCTACTGACACCGTCCTCTGCTCTACTGACACCGTCCAATGCTCTACTGAGACCATCTACTGCTCTACTGACACCATCTACTGCTCTACTGACACCGTCCACTGCTCTACTGACACTGTCCACTGCTCTACTGACACTGTCCACTGCTCTACTGACACCTTCCACTGCTCTACTGACTCCATCCACTGCTCTACTGACACCGTCCACTGCCCTACTGACACCGTCCTCTGCTCTACTGACACCTTCCACTGCCCTACTGACACTGTCCACTGCTCTACTGACACTGTCCACTGCTCTACTGACACTGTCCACTGCTCTACTGACACTGTCCACTGCTCTTCTGAGACCTTCCACTGCTCTGACACCATCCACTGCTCTGCTGACACCATCCACTGCTCTACTGACACCTTCCACTGCCCTACTGACACCGTTCTCTGCTCTACTGACACCGTTCACTGCTCTGACACCTTCCACTGCCCTACTGACACCGTCCTCTGCTCTACTGACACCGTCCACTGCTCTACTGACACCTTCCACTGCTCTACTGACTCCATCCACTGCTCTACTGACACCGTCCACTGCCCTACTGACACCGTCCTCTGCTCTACTGACACCTTCCACTGCCCTACTGACACTGTCCACTGCTCTACTGACACTGTCCACTGCTCTACTGACACTGTCCACTGCTCTACTGACACTGTCCACTGCTCTTCTGAGACCATCCACTGCTCTGACACCATCCACTGCTCTGCTGACACCATCCACTGCTCTACTGACACCTTCCACTGCCCTACTGACACCGTTCTCTGCTCTACTGACACCGTTCACTGCTCTGACACCTTCCACTGCCCTACTGACACCGTCCTCTGCTCTACTGACACTGTCCACTGCTCTACTGACACCTTCCACTGCTCTACTGACTCCATCCACTGCTCTACTGACACCATCCACTGCCCTACTGACACCGTCCTCTGCTCTACTGACACCTTCCACTGCCCTACTGACACTGTCCACTGCTCTACTGACACTGTCCACTGCTCTACTGACACCGTCCACTGCTCTACTGACACTGTCCACTGCTCTACTGACACTGTCCACTGCTCTACTGACACTGTCCACTGCTCTACTGACACCGTCCACTGCTCTACTGACACTGTCCACTGCTCTTCTGAGACCATCCACTGCTCTGACACCATCCACTGCTCTGCTGACACCATCCACTGCTCTACTGACACCTTCCACTGCCCTACTGACACCGTCCTCTGCTCTACTGACACCGTCCACTGCTCTACTGAGACCATCCACTGCTCTACTGACACCGTCCTCTGCTCTACTGACACCGTCCTCTGCTCTACTGACACCATCCACTGCTCTACTGACACCGTCCACTGCCCTACTGACACCATCCACTGCTCGACTGTGCATGTGTGTTTGAGATTTGGGGTGCACATCCTTATGCAATAGACTTTGCACACCTATGGCTAACCGCTATAGCTGCCAGCAATAATTGCAAGAATAAAACCCACATGCTGGTTGCATCCAAGCTGATCAATCAATCAAAACTTGGGTACAATCAGCCTGCCCATACATGGATCGAATCTCTCTGCTAAGCTGGCCGAGATTGGAACTGTCTATGGCCGGCTTAAGCCGTGATGATACACAAAGCTGCTTCTTCCATTGTGTAGGGATAACAGGTGCACTTTACCTGGCTCTTCACAAGTATCATACACAGTGAGATGGCATTTTTCACTAGCGGCATAGCAGAATGAGAGTCAGGCTCTGGAACCTGCGGGCTTATGAGATAAATACATTAGTAGCTAAGTTGATTACCCCATCAACCGACAAGCTGAGAACATCCACATAATTTCGTCAGCCAATCGCAAAACTCATTTGTTTTTGTGACAATTTACGCTCTTTTCTTGAGTCAGAATTAAAAGGCTCCGAACAAGCTGGAGATCTGCTATTTCATATCAGCAGATGCCTTTCCAACGAGCAAATTTACCAAATAAAAGTCCCCAGAGGGGAAGTGCTAATTAAGAAACAGGTTTCTAACCCAGCTGTTCAGAAAAGCAAAAGTTGCCTTTTTCAATTCCAAAATGTAGCTGGAGTATTTTTAAAGGTGTGCTCCAATCAGAACGGAAAATTATTTATTACAGGAATTTATCTTGTACCAGCAATTTACCCAGTGCTTTACACACTGTACATTCACATCAGTCCCTGTCCTCAATCTAAGGACCCTACCTTGCATACTGTACATTTTAGAACCAATTCAAATGTTACCCTAAATATTTATTCTTTCCTATGTGTGTGTGTTCACATATATGTATTTTATAAACCATCGTCTGTATCATTTTTATGTACTTCACCCATCTGAAGAACCTGGTTGATTCTGCCAGTCACCTTTATTCCTTGCTCTAAACTGACCACACAAAGCATAGAAGCTGATCTGTGTTGGCGTGGTCAGTTTCCATCATTTGCCTGGCCATTCACACAGACACACAGCATACCTGTATTAGATAGTTTGTTCATCCACCACTTCTCCTGACCAATCACAGCCTGATTCTGGTACACACACCCCAACCCATCACAGCCTGCCTCTGACACACATTCCCTCCCAATCACAGCCTACCTCTGACACACACCGTAACCAATCACAGCGTACCTCTGGCACACACCTCCTTCCAATCACAGCCTGCATCTGTCACACTCCTCTTCCCAATCACAGCCCGCCTCTGGCACACACCTCCTCCCAATCACAGCCCTCCTCTGGCACACACCTCCTCCCAATCACAGCCTGCCTCTGGCACACAACCCCTCCCAATCACAGCCTGCCTCTGGCACACACCCCCTCCCAATCACAGCCCTCCTCTGACACACCCCAACCAATCACAGCCCTCCTCTGGCACACACAGCCTCCCAATCACAGCCTGCCTCTGGCACACACCTCCTCCCAATCACAGCCTGCCTCTGGCACACACTCCCCAACCAATCACAGCCTACCTCTGGCACACACCCCCTCCCTATCACAGCCTGCCCCTGGCACACACCTCCTCCCAATCACAGCCTGCCTCTTGCACACACACCCTCCCCATCACAACCCTCCTCTGACACACACCCCAACCAATCACAGCCCTCCTCTGGCACACACAGCCTCCCAATCACAGCCTGCCTCTGGCACACACTCCCCAATCAATCACAGCCTACCTCTGGCACACACCCCCTCCCAATCGCAGCCTGCCTCTGGCACACGCCTACTACAAATCTTAACCTGCCTCTTAAACACGCTCTCTGCTCAAGAACAGCTTGCATCCTAGCTTGGGCTAAACAGGCTATAGAATACAGGCACCCAGTATGTCTGTACAGTGTCCTGTAACCTCGCCCCCACTATCAGAAAGAAGAGACACATAGTCACATGATAGAACTTTTTAACCTTGTAAAAAAAAATTAAGAAATCATTTCTGAAACTAAGCAAAATCAGTTATGATGCCTTCAGAGTTATAACGGTATTAGAATGTGGCTATACCATTGTATGCTCACAACTACTGTACCTACCAGCATGTCTTTGTAGCATGAAAGAACACACAAACTATATGCAGGTAGTGTACTGGCTGAGACAGAAACCATGTACCTCAGTACTGAAAGACAGAAGTGCTAACCACTAAGCCCCTGTGCAGCCCAGATTAGGCCTTGGAACAAAGTGAGTCCAGAGTAATTGCCTAGGGCTCAGCTCTTCATTGGGACAGTACTGTAGTGCACCTATCTAGCAGGTCTCTCTTTGCCCAATCTTGGAACCTCTTCTTCTTATATATTTATGGAGGACTTTTACTTGCTGTCTCTTCCATACATATCATTTAAGTATTTTTTTTTTAGTGCTTGGAAGTTCTTCTTTACCACCAATCAGATTCACACCTGTCAGATATGATGGGTGTAGCTATATCAGCTCAGGTACTGACGTTGGAATAAGGAAACTGGCTGGTAGGAAAAATAGGAAAAGGTTCAGTGCCCAAAGTTACTCCTGGCAAATGGTAGAACAATATCCAATGTTCAATGCACTTCAAGAACAACTTGATCCACTTCCTCAGGATACACAGGTGATATCTCTGCAAAGGTTATATAACAAATAATTCAAAGCAGAATCGTACACATCATTTTGAGATCTTGTAACATACCCAGCATATAAATCAAATTGCATACATAAGAACATCCACATATTATTTGTATTGAACCTGAACCATTTAAATCACTTCCACGGGCAGACACGGGGCAAATGAGGACAACCTTGGGCAGCAATGCCATTAGGATGGAATACTACTCTTATCAGGGTCTAGAGAAAAGCATACAGGTCAAACACTAGTTAAATATAGACCCATCAGTCACTCAATTACTCCATATAAGATATACTATATTACCAAACATTTTGGGGCGCCTGCCTTTACACGCACATGAACTTTAATGGCATCCCAGTCTTAGTCTGTAGGGTTCAATATTGAGTTTGGCCACCCTTTGCAGCTTTAACTCTTCTGGGAAGACTGTCCACAAGGTTTAGGAGTGTGTCTATGGGAATGTTTCCAGAAGCACATTCGTGAGGTCAGGCACTGATGTGAACGAGAAGGCCTGGCTCCCAGTCTCCGCTCTAATTCATCCCAAAGGTGTTCTATCGGGTTGAGGTCAGGACTCTGTGCAGGCCAGTCAACTTCCTCCATCCCAAACTCGCCCATCTATGTCTTTATGGACCTTGCTTTGTGCACTGGTGCGCAGTCATGTTGGAACAGGAAGGGGCCATCCCCAAACTGTTCCCACAAAGTTGGGAGCATGAAATTGTCCAAAATGTCTTGGTATGCTGAAGCCTTAAGCGTTCCCTTCACTGGAACTAAGGGGCCAAGCCCAACCCCTGAAACACAACCCCACACCATAATCCCCCCTCCATCAAATGATTTGGACCAATGCACAAAGCAAGGTCCATAAAGACATGGATGAGTGAGTTTGGGGTGGAGGAACTTAACTGGCCTACACAGAGTCCTGACCTCAACCCGATAGAACACCTTTGGGATGAATTACAGTAAAGACTGCGAGCCAGGCCTTCACGTCCATATCAGTGCCTGACCTCACAAATGCACTTCTGGAAGAATGGTCAAACATTCCCATAGATACATTCCTAAACCTTGTGGACGGCCTTCCCAGAAGAGTTGAAGCTGTTATAGCTGCAAAGGGTGGGCCAAATCAATATTGAACCCTACGGACTAAGACTGGGATGCCATTAAAGTTCATGTGCGTGTGAAGGCAGGCGTCCCAATACTTTTGGTGGTACAGTGTATCTTTGCAAAGGTTATATAACAACTATTTAAAACCAGGATCTTTCACAACATTTTGAGATCTAGTAACATATCCAGCATATAAGTCAATTTGCATACGTAAGAACCTTAGTACAGTACATCCACGTCTTATTTGTATTGAATCAGAACCATTTAAACCACTTCCACAGGCAGACACGGGGCAAATGAGGACAACCCTGGCCAGCGATCCCATTAGGATGGAACACTGCTCTTATCAGGGTCTAGATAAGAGCATACAGGTCAAACACTAGCTAAATATAGAGTCATCAGTCACTCAATTACTCCACATAAGATATAAATACTGTACACTATTTGCGACATCCCTATGTCAAATAGAGTAATTGGGGGACTGATAGGTCTATATTTAGCAAGTGTTTTGTTATTTTCTACTTATTTTCTTATCTAGACTGATTAGGAGTTGTGTTCCATCCTGATGTCTTTATTTAGCAAGTGTTTTGACCTGTATGCTCTTATCTGGACCCTGATTAGGAGTGGTGGTCTATCCTGATGGGATTGCTGGCCAGTGTTGTCCTCATTTTCCTTGTATCAGCCGTGGAAGTGGCTGTAATGGGTCTGGTTTGTTATGAATAACACGCGGATGTACTAAAGTTCTTTTGTATGCAATTTGGTTTACTTGCTGGATATGATGCTCGATCTCAAAATAAGGTGTACGGTTTTAAATATTTTGCTATATGACCTTTGTAGAGATATCTCCGTCTGTCAATCCTGAGGGAGCAGACTAGATTTTCTGTGAAAACCTTTGAAATTAGTATGCCATTCCACCATTTGCAACGAGTATACACCATGCATAAAATGTCTAACTCATGACAAAGGACAGTGGTGCAAGGCATGGAATTATAAGTAGTGTTTAGGCCTGAAATAGGTTGATATATTGACCAAAATGAACCTTTTAAATTGTAATTGTATGATGTTGACATAGTCGTGTGCACAGGGTGTGCCGAATGTGTCTGGGCACGCCCTAATCACCCCATGCGCATTAGCATTATCGCTCTGTGTGCCGGCGGGAAGATTGGAAAGATTTCCCTCTTACCGGCTCTGCCACAAGAGAAGTGTTTACGCTCTTCTCTTTCACTGTGCCAGTAGGAAGATCGATGTGCCAAGGTCATGTATCTGTAGACACACATGTATGTTTGAGCTTTAGGGTGTACACCCTAATACAATAGGCTGCGCAACACCTATGGATGTTGACCATTGCACTACTGCGCAAACGTTTTAGGCAGGTGTGAAAAGATGCTGTAAATGAAGAATGCTTTCAGAAATAGAAGTGTTTAATAGTTTATTTTTATCAATTAGCAAAATGAAAACTAAATAAACAGAAGATACATCCAAATCAAATCAATATTTGGGGTGACCACCCTTTGCCTTCAAACCAGCATCAGTTCTTCTACGTACACTTGCACACAGTTTTTGAAGGAACTCGGCAGGTAGGTTATTCCAAACATCTTGGAGAACTAGCCTCAGATCTTCTGTGGATGTCGGCTGCCTCAAATCCTTCTGTATCTTCATGTAATCTCAGACTCAATGTTTTTGAGATCAGGGCTCTGTGGGGGCCAAACCATCACTACCAGGACTCCTTGTTCTTCTTTACACTGAAGATAGTTCTTAATGACATTGGCAGTAGGTTTGGGGTCGTTTTTCAGCTGCAGAAAAAATTTGGGTCCAATCACACGCCTCCCTGATGGTATGGCATGATGGAGAAGCTTCTGCCTGTATTTCTCAGCGTTGAGGACACCATTGATCCTTACCAAATCTCCAACTCCATTTGCAGAAATGCAGCCCCAAACTTGCAAGGAACCTCCACCATGCTTCACAGTTGGCTGCAGACACTCATTATTGTACTGGTCTCCAGCCCTTCACCAACAGCTACAGCCAAATAGTTCAATATTTTGTCTCATTAGTCCAGAGCAACTGCTGCCATTTTTCTGCACCCCAGTTCCTATATTTTCATGCATAGTTGAGTTGCTTAGTCCTGTTTCCACATACTGTATTAGGTTTGGCTTTTTGACCGCAATTCTGCCATGAAGACCACTTCTGGCCAGACTTCTCCGGACAGTAGATGGTGTACCTGGTTCCCACTGGTTTCCACCAGTTCTGTGCTGATGGCACTGCTGGACATCTTCTGGTGTGGAAGGGAAGTAAGCATAGTTTGTCTTTCATCTGCTGCATTAAGTATTCTCGGCTGACCACTGCGTCTATGGTCCTCAACGTTGCCCGTTTTTTGTGCTTCTTTAAAAGAGCTTGAACAGCACATCTTGAAACCCCAGTCTGCTTTGAAATCTTTGCCTGGGAGAGCCCTTGCTGATGCAGTATAACTCCCCTGTGCCTTGTTGCTGTGCTCAGTCTTGTCATGGTGTATGACCTGTGACATCAAACTGTCTTCCACAACCTCACCTTAGTAGCAGAGTTTGGCTGTTCCTCACCCAGTTTTAAGCCTCCTATACAGCTGTTTCTGTTTAAGTTAATGACTGTGTTTCAACCTACATATGAAATTGATGATCATTAGCATCTGCTTGGTATAATTGGTTAATCATTCACCTGACTCTAATCCTACAAAGTCCCTGACTTTGCGCAAGTGTAGAACATCTGCGAGTGTAAGAATTAATGCTGGTTTGAAGTCAAAGGGCGGTCGCACCAAATATTGATCTGATTTAGATTTTTCTTCTGTTCGCTCACTTTGCATTTTTTTAAACTGATAAAAACGAACAACTAAAATATATATTTTTGAAAGCGTTCTTACATTACAGCATGTATTCTCACCTGCCTAAAACGTTTGCACAGTACTGTATATGAAGACCATTAATGTATACAAGGTGATCATATCACCCCTCGGACACCTCTTCTCAAGGGCTTGGCATTTTTACAGAACAGACGCTTGTTTTCTACAGCAATTACCAACTTAGCAGTAAGAAGACCATGTAAGGTTACCTGTAACCCCCCCATCCCCCGGGTAAGTGTCTGGAGCTGGCTGTTTGTGATTGGAGTTAAGTGGCTTTCCCTCCTGAGCAATGGGCAGTAATACCCAGAGGAGAACTAAATCCCGACTCTCTTGACCCAAAAAGAAACCAACAGGACATATTTCAAGACTGCACAACAGCAGAAATAGCTTGCATGGGTGAGATAAGAAATTAATTAGGATGATGCCTCTCCTAAATCTCAAGAAAAAATGTTGTGTATACAGAAATGTCTCACAACAATTTGTCCTCCGCCGCGCCAATAATATTTGCTAATGTCTGGCCTCCTTTCCTTTAATTAAGTCCTACCTTAATTATTTTTTCTTTGAGCTCATTAACGCTCTGCGCTCAAAGACATGAGATTTCAATAAATTAAAAGTGTTCTTAATCATTTTTATTGTTTTGCTGCACAAAATTTTAATCTTGGAGAGCGTTCTCTAATTCTGACTCGCTAAGCAACCGGGGGAATTTATGGGCATTTTCTCGATCAGCTGACACAATGAATTTCGAGAGTTCATATACAGATTTATCAATGTTTTTGGACAAGGCTTGAGGATTATATATATTATTCCAGTGCACGGTCCTGTGGCCGTAGGTTTACCAGAATAAATAGTATCAAAAAATGCTTAAAGCAGTATTAAGAGTGGAAATGGTGAGAGACATAGAGGAAACAATTTATAAAGTAGAGGATTCATTAGAGACATATTGGAACATATGGGGAAAATGGATGGAGTTTAAAAAATCCAAGGTTTTGAGGAATGTGAAGGAGGTCTAAGGGTTAAGGGGGAGGAGAGAGGGGTGGGGGTTGCTTTTTTCCCTTTTTTTTTTTTTTTTTGAAAGGGGGAAATGGGGAGAATAATTGTACATTGTAAAAATATAATGTGGATATTGCAATGTGAGTTTTATTGCTTGTATCTTGTTTACATAATAAAAGAGAGAATAAATAATAAAAAAAGCAGTATTAAACCCAAAATCAAAAATAATAGTATATAATAATATATATATATATATATATATATATATATATATATATATATATATATATATATATATATATATATACACAGTACATATAAATATAGTAAAAAAAAAAAATATATGTATGTATATATATATATATATATATATATGTCCAAAATTGGGCCCAAAGTGTCAATATTTTGTGTGACTACCATTATTTTCCAGCACTGCCTTAACCCTCTTGGGCATGGAGTTCACCAGAGCTTCACAGGTTGTCACTGGAGTCCTCTTCCCCTCCTCCATGACGACATCACAGAGCTGGTGGATGTTAGAGACCTTGTGCTCCTCCACCTTCCGTTTGAGGATGTCCCACAGATGCTCAATAGGATTTAGGTCTGGAGACATGCTTGGCCAGTCCATCACCTTTACCCTCAGCTTTTTTAGCAAGGCAGTGGTCGTCTTGGAGGTGTGTTTGGGGTGGTTATCATGTTGGAATACTGCCCTGCAGCCCAGTCTCTGAAGGGAGGGGATCATGCTCTGCTTCAGTATATCACAGTACATGTTGGCATTCATGGTTCCCTCAATGATCTGTAGCTCCCCAGTGCCGGCAGCACTCATGTAGCCCCAGACCATGACACTCCCACCACCATGCTTGACTGTAGGCAAGACACACTTGTCTTTGTATTCCTCACCTGGTTGCCACCACACACGCTTGACACCATCTGAACCAAATAAGTTTATCTTGGTCTCATCAGACCACATGGATTACTGGTTCCAGTAATCCATGTCTTTAGTCTGCTTGTCTTCAGCAAACTGTTTGTGGGCTTTCTTGTGCATCATCTTTAGAAGAGGCTTCCTTCTGGGATGACAGCCATGCAGACCAATTTGATGCAGTGTGCGGCGTATGGTCTGAGCACTGACAGGCTGACTCCCCACCCCTTCAACCTCTGCAGCAATGCTGGCAGCACTCATATGTCTATTTCCCAAAGACAACCTCTGGATATGACGCTGAGCACGCGCACTCAACTTCTTTGGTCGACCATGGCGAGGCCTGTTCTGAGTGGACCCTGTCCTGTTAAACCGCTGTATGGTCTTGGCCACCATGCTGCAGCTCAGTTTCAGGGTCTTGGCAATCTTTTTATAGCCTAGGCAATCTTTATGTAGAGCAACAATTCCTTTTTCAGATCCTCAGAGAGTTCTTTGCTATTAGGTGCCATGTTGAACTTCCAGTGACCAGTATGAGAGAGTGAGAGCGATAACACCAAATTTAACACACCTGCTCCCCATTCACACCTGAGACTTTGTAACACTAACGAGTCACATGACACCGGGAAGGGAAAATGGCAAAAATTGACACTGTTATACAAGCTGTACACTCACTACTTTACATTGTAGCAAAGTGTCATTTCTTCAGTGTTGTCACATGAAAAGATAGAATAAAATATTTACAAAAATGTAAGGGGTGTACTCATTTTTGTGAGATACTGTACATCCCACAATAATAGTTATGTTACCAAAATTAGAGTGTTCTAAAAATTGCCTCCAGCATTCCTCCTCTTTTTGCCAGGGGCTGCTGATTTGCTGAAGCCCAGAACCCCTGAGCAGCAGTAACTCTTTAGGCTGTCAGCAGATCGGCCTCTAGTGACTCTGATTTTCGGCACAGTGCTAAGAAATAGAGAGCGACTGAGCATGTGCAGGGCAGAGTGAGGCAGTGTATTCCTGGATTTTAAACAGCATAGGCTTTTATTTGTATTGTTTTACATCGCTATACCTGCAAAAGGGGCCGGCCTGAAGTGATCTAGCAGGACTTAATTTTCTGACTAACTTTGAGAGCAGAGTGCCACTCATCTCCTGCCTTCGGTACTGTATGTATTATTATTAAAACAAAAAAAAAATGTGTGTATATATATCATTTTTCTCCAGCTCACTTTCAGAATTTAGATACAAGGTAACACGTTTGTTTGAACCCCCTGTTTATGCAAACGTGCTACACACAGCAAGCCTATAGACAAAATATACCTGCAATCTGCATCTATTGTGGTTGCAGAGCTGGTAACAAGCATAGTAGATTGCAACTTTATTTCCACTCTATTTTAGAAAGAGCCGTACCCAATCTTTATTTCCATCTGGAGAGATGGGGGGGAATTAGTCACCTAACTTAGTATGAAAGAATACATTGAAACATTTGAGTCCATTATATTATTTATATACTGCTGTCACTTATGAATAATCTTTATGTAGAAGGCCGGCCGTGTTCGTGGGAACATGTTTTTCAATTCAACATCATTTGGGTAAATCTTATCCCTAGATCAGGGGTAGGCAACCTTCTGAGCACAGTGTGCCGAAAAATGTTTTCAGAGAAATTGAGCGTGCCGATTTTATAACAAAAAAATGTCAACTTCATCACGAAAAGGATTTTTTTTTATAAAGTAAATGCTGTAAAGTGAGAAATGAACATCAGATCAGCTCAGATCAGCCCTAATTCCTGCACCTTCACACCTGCCCCACCTCTGTACCCCCCTGTACATCTGCCCCACCTCTGTACCCCCCTGTACATCTGCCCCACCTCTGTACCCCCCTGTACATCTGCCCCACCTCTGTAACCCCCTGTACATCTGCCCCACCACTGTAACCCCCTGTACATCTGCACCACCACTGTAACCCCCTGTACATCTGCTCCACCTCTCTACCCCCCTGCTCATCTGTCCCACCTCTCTACCCCCCTGCTCATCTGTCCCACCACTGTACCCCCCTGCACATCTGCCCCACCTCTGTACCCCCCTGCTCATCTGTCCCACCACTGTACTACCCTGCACATCTGCCCCACCACTGTAACCCCCTATACATCTGCCCCACCACTGTACCCCCCTGCTCATCTGTCCCACCTCTGTACCCCCCTGTACATCTGCCCCACCTCTCTACACCCCTGCTCATCTGTCCCACCACTGTACTACCCTGCACATCTGCCCCACCACTGTAACCCCCTGTACATCTGTCCCACCACTGTAACCCCCTGTACATCTGTCCCACCACTGTACCCCCCCGCTCATCTGTCCCACCACTGTACTACCCTGCACATCTGCCCCACCTCTGTACCCCCCTGCACATCTGCCCCACCACTGTAACCCCCTGTACATCTGCCCCACCTCTCTACCCCCCCTGCTCATCTGTCCCACCACTGTACCCCCCTGCTCATCTGCCCCACCAATGTTCCCCCTTTCTCATCTGCCCCACCACTGTACCTCCATGCACATCTGCTCTACCACTGAACCATCTTCTCACCTGTCCTAACACTGAACTTATCTGCTCATCTGCCCCACGACTGTACCCCCTTGCTCTTCTGTCCTACCACTGTAAACCCCCTGCTCATCTGTCCCACCAATGTACCTCCTTTCTCCTCTGCCCCAACACTGAACCCCCCTGCTTCTCTGCCCCATCACTGTACTCCTCTGCTTTTCCGTCCCACCCTGGACCCCCTTCTCATCCCTCCCACCACTGTACCCCCTTGCTCTTCTGTCCCACCACTGTAAACCCCCCTGCTCATCTGCCCCATTAATGTACCCCTTTTGTCATCTGCCCACCACTCTACCTCCCTGCACATCTGCTCCACCGCCGTATCCCCATGCTCTTCTGTCTCACTACTGAATTACCTTCTCATCTGCCCTAACACTGAACCATCTGCTCATCTGCCCCACCACTGTAACCCGCTTTCTCATCTGCCCCACCAATGTAACCCACTTTCTCATCTGCCCCACCAATGTACCTCCTGCACATCTGTCTCACCTCTGTACCCCCTGCTCATCTGCCCAACCAATACATCTCCTTTCACATCTGCCCCACTGCTCTACCTCCCTGTTTTTCTGCCCCACACTGAACCAACCTTTTCATCTGCCCCATTGCTGTACCCTCCTGCTCTTCTGTTGCACCCCTGTACCCTCTTCTCAACTGTGATATGTGTGATATGCAGAGTGGTGAAAGGAAGCAGAGATGAGACACATCTACCTGTCCTGGCACACTCATCCTGCTGATCCACCTCTCACACCCAGCCCACGTGCTTGTATGTGATGTGTGTGATGTGTGTGATGTATGTGATGTATGTGATGTATGGGATGTATGTGATGTATGGGATGTATGTGATGTATGGGATGTGTGTGATGTATGGGATGTATGTGATGTGTGTGATGTATGTGATGTATGGGATGTATGGGATGTGTGTGATGTATGGGATGTATGTGATGTGTGTGATGTATGGGATGTGTGTGATGTATGGGATGTGTGGGATGTATGTGATGTATGTGATGTATGTGATGTATGGGATGTGTGTGATGTATGGGATGTATGTGATGTATGGGATGTGTGTGATGTATGGGATGTATGTGTTGTATGGGATGTGTGTGATGTATGTGATATATGTGATATATGTGATGTATGTGATGTATGGGATGTGTGTGATGTATGGGATGTGTGTGATGTATGGGATGTGTGTGATGTATGAGATGTATGGGATGTGTGGGATGTATGTGATGTATGTGATGTATGTGATGTATGGGATGTGTGTGATGTATGGGATGTATGTGATGTATGGGATGTGTGTGATGTATGGGATGTATGTGTTGTATGGGATGTGTGTGATGTATGTGATATATGTGATATATGTGATGTATGTGATGTATGGGATGTGTGTGATGTATGGGATGTATGTGATGTATGGGATGTGTGTGATGTATGGGATGTATGTGTTGTATGGGATGTGTGTGATGTATGTGATATATGTGATATATGTGATGTATGTGATGTATGTGATGTATGTGAAGCATGTGATATCACACAAATATATATATATATATATATGGCTTTTTTCAGTGAGAATGCGGGGAAACCCAGTTCTGGCACCCCCAGCACTGATGCAACATTCTTGCTGGCTGCTGGAGGATCTATGAATGCTGGCTGCAGGGAGATCTGTTGTTGCTGGAGGGGGCTGCTGTTGCTGGGGTGGGGAGGTATTATGTTGCTTCCTTATAGGGGAGTCTGTCGTCGATGGCGGGATCTATTGTTGTTGAGGATTTAATTTGCATTTGATCGATTACTAATCACATAATTGATTCCAAATGTGTAAAGTGATGGTATTTAAGCCTTGTGTGTAACTTTGACTTTAGATGTGTGTTTGATCTGAAGAGGGGCGGAAGCTTGTGAGCCTGAAATGTAATGAGCTTACACATCATGTAATGGAATGTTTGTTTGAACTTTGGTTCAATAAAGACATTTTATATACACTATATTGTATTGGCCCACCCTTTGCAGCTATAACAGCTTCAACTCTTCTGG
The DNA here is from genome assembly GCF_042186555.1 of Aquarana catesbeiana. Lineage (NCBI taxonomy): Eukaryota > Metazoa > Chordata > Amphibia > Anura > Ranidae > Aquarana > Aquarana catesbeiana. The sequence continues at coordinate 401,579,058 of NC_133329.1, forward strand.
GAAGGCCGTCCACAAGGTTTAGGAGTGTGTCTATGGGAATGTTTGACCATTCTTACAGAAGCACATTTGTGAGGTTAGGCACTGATGTTGGACGAGAAGGCCTGGCTCGCAGTCTCCGCTCGAATTCATTCCAAATGTGTTCTACGGGATTGAGGTCAGGACTCTGTGCAGGTCAGTCAAGTTCCTTCACACCAAACTCCCTCATCCATGTCTTTATGGACCTTGCTTTGTGCACTGGTCCAAATCATTTGGTGGAGGGGGGATTATGGTGGGGGGTTGTTTTTCAGGGGTTGGGCTTGGCCCCTTAGTTCCAGTGAAGGAAAGTCCTTATGGCATCAGCATACCAAGATATTTTCACGTTCCCAACTTTGTGGGAACAGTTTGGGGATGGCCCATTCCTGTTCCTACATGAGTGCGCACCAGTGCACAAAGCAAGGTCCATAAAGACATGGATGAACGAGTTTGGGGTGGAGGAACTTGACTGGCCTGCACAGAGTCCTGACCTCAACCCGATAGAACACCTTTGGGATGAATTAGAGGGGAGACTGCGAGCCAGGCCTTCTTGTCCAACATCAGTTCCTGACTTCACAAATGCGCTTCTGGAAGAATGGTGAAACATTCCCATAGACACACTCCTAAACCTTGTGGACGGCCTTCCCAGAAGAGTTGAAGCTGTTATAGCTGCAAAGGGTGGGCCAACTCAATATTGAACCCTACGGACTAAGACTGGGATGCTATTAAAGTAAATGTGTGTGTGTAAAGGCAGGCGGAAGGTGCTTGGAGGTCTGTAGGGGGTGGAGACAAGAGGTTACTCAGAAGAGGGGAAGACCTGCACCTATTCTCTGAGAAAAAAAGCCCTGTGTATATATGTGTATATATATATACAGTATATATATATATATATATATATATATATATATATATATATATATATATATATATATATATAGGTCATCACTGGCTGCATTAGTCTTGGATACAAGTCTTGGCCTATGCATGCAGTCCACCATTCCAGTTGGTTAAGGGCCATACCAACATCACTAGCTGACTTCAGTTGCCGAATAGGACTTGACACATAATGGACTATAGCTGTTTGGCCAGGTTTTGTCCTCTTTGATTAGGGCCACTTCCTTTGCCCCTCCTGCAGCTTATTTATACCGCGTGAGGACCCCTGCATGGTGTCGCAGCTGTTTGAACCAAAAGGATTCTTGATATTCAGTGCTGCATTTATTTTATATAGAACCATTCATGAGATACCGGTCACCACACTCCAAATTCTATTGTTGGTGCATCATGTATGTTGTGATATAATCTCCCGAGGAAGCCATATTTGAGGCGAAACATGTTGAGAAAATTTCTTCAAGCAATTTACTTGTGACATTTCTGAACAATAATATGCATAATTTAAAGTATACATTGTGTGGTTTCAAAGGACTTTCCTTTAGATGTATTTTTTATTTTTATGAATTTTTATGGAAATCTCTAATAAGTTTTGTTAAGCATTTGATACAAAACATGTTTAGTTGATTACTGGCGCCTTAAAAATCCCAAGTTAACTTTTCCTTTTTGTTGGTTTAGTCTCGGCTACAGCTGCATAACACATAGAAATATTTCATAAGTGTATCTGATGGTACATATAGAATTTAATAAGAAATAGTTCCGTGCATTCAGTTCAATAAGTCAACTAATTACGCTGATCTAAGAAACCAATTTAAACTGCGGAAGAGAAAATAAACATTAATTAGTCACCAGTGGCATTAAGCTTTTCGGCGCCCTCCAGGGTCAGCGCAGAGGTCGGATGTGGGTGAGATAAGGGAATCGGCTACACGTCAGAGAACCCCCCCACCCCACCCCCTCCCCCCGTTATGAGTGTTACATTATGAGCTGGTTTAGTTACTCATCATATTGCCGCTCTGTGCAGATTACCGCGTGCCGCGGAGATAATGTAATACCAATCGGTTTTTGCCTGAGGTCGGAACTTTCATCATCGAAAAAAACAAATCCTTCTTTTAGAAGGCCAAATGCGGGTCTCCAGTGTGTTCAGTGCAAACCTTTCAGTACGAGGGACTCATTGTGTATTTTACAAATAATCCCAGGCAAAAAAAAAAAAAAAACAGGTTTATTAATTAACAAAGTAAAAAAAACATAGTAAAAAAAAAAAAAAAAAAAATAATTTTTAGTCTCAAGCATAATACGGAGCATAAGCACATAATTAATAAATACATATTACATAATAAGTAAATAATAAACAATAATACATTATTATACGTACATTACGTACATAGTAAATAAGTACATAAGTATAGAATATATAAATAAATACAAATAACATAATAGGTATACAATTAACCAGTGCATAATAAATAGAATAAGGACAAAATAAATAATTGTTAATCAGTTAATAATACATTATAAGCACATAATAAATAAGTACATGCTGTACATACACAATAAAAAAAATAGGTAAATAATAAATAGTAAATAATACATATATAAATAATACAATATAAATATTTAATAAACAACAGGTACAAAATAATTTGAATAGGAATTATTTCTTAAACTTAGGTGACTACTCTTCCATCGATATCCATGAGAAGCTTCCCTTCCTGTGTGTCACGTGTCATGCCTAATGATACAGAGCTGACTTGGTGCAACTGATGTGATTAAAAAATAGAAAAAAAAAAAAAAGAAACAAGAAAAACAGTAGATAAATTAAGATGATACCTGGCAAATCTCTCGCTTAATAATTAGCTGATGTGGGACGCTAAGACTCATTGGGATTCTTCTATGTGGCTCCATAATTATCACCAGGAGCTCAGAGCGAGAGGCGCCGAGAACAAAGGTGTTCGGGGGTTGATTAAGTCCCCAGGGATTCCAACATTATTATCTACTGCCAGCAATATTGTGAAATAGGTATACAATATAAAATACAAAAAAAAAAATCACTTTCCAAAAATATTATGTGGTTTAGAGCTTTCTAATGTGTAAAGACCATAAGAATAATCAATTAATCAATTGATCAGTATCTATCTATCTATCTATCTATCTATCATATATACATATCACTATACATTGTTATATGTATCTATGTTTTATATGCATATTATATAAATATGTGACCCCTTTGCAAAACATGACTTAGTACTTGGTGGCAAAACCCTTGTTGGCAATCACAGAGGTCAGACGTTTCTTGTAGTTGGCCACCAGGTTTGCACACATCTCAGGAGGGATTTTGTCCCACTCCTCTTTGGAGATCCTCTCCAAGTCATTAAGGTTTCGAGGCTGACGTTTGGTAACTCGAACCTTCAGCTCCCTCCACGTGTTTTCCATGGGATTAAGGTCTGGAGACTGGCTAGGCCACTCCAGGACCTTAATGTGCTTCTTCTTGAGCCACTCCTTTAATGCCTTGGCCGTGTGTTTTTGGGTCATTGTCATGCTGGAATTCCCATCCACGACCTATTTTCAATGCCCTGGCTGAGGGAAGGAGGTTCTCACCCAAGATTTTTTGGTACATGGCCCCGTTCATCGTCCCTTTGATGCGGTGAAGTTGTCCTGTCCCCTTAGCAGAAAAACACCCCCAAAGCATAACGTTTCCACCTCCATGTTGGACGGTGGGGATGGTGTTCTTGGGGGTCATAGGCAGCATTCCTCCTCCTCCAAACACGGCAAGTTGAGTTGATGCCAAAGATCTTGATTTTGGTCTCCTCTGACCACAACACTTTCACCCAGTTCTCCTCTGAATCATTCAGATGTTCATTAGCAAACTTCAGACTGGCCTGTACATGTTCCCATGACGACGTCCAATAGGACGAAACGTACGTCGGAAGGCTGACGCGCTGACGTCATCGTTTTTTATCCTATCTCGTTCCGAACGGGTGCATGCAAGCCGGCCGGCTGTTTTATTCCTTACGTACCTACTACTGAGATTCTTAATGTAAGCGCGGATATTCTTTTGTTTTAATAAATGGTTATACCGATTTACACTATGGAGGAAATTCTTTATTTCTCTGGGTCCCCCGGCATGTTGATTGAATCCACCGCACGGAGAGATCCTGTCTGCCCTTTTCCCTGTAAGGAGATTTGAGGAGTCGGTTTCCCCTGAGTGGATATCCATTGATAAGCTGACATTTAGCTTACCTCCGGTAAGCGTCCATCTAATAAGGTGGAGGATTCCTCACTGGGTGTTGGTTGTTTAATATCTACGATCACCTATTGAATCTGCCTTGGCTCCAAGGACTGTTTCTCCTTTGTTCATTCTTATTCCATCTTCAGTCACTTTTGTCATTTGGTGTTTAATACTTGATTTCATTTGGGCCTTTTTTTTTTTTTTTTTTCTTTTTTTTATTTCACGTTTATTTATATTTATTCTTATTGATATTTTGCTTTCATTATATTATCAATATTTGATATCACTTGATAGATTGATATTCATCATCATTTTTATTCAATTATGTATAGTTACTATTAATGTCACTTTTTTAGCGCAGTCTTTTTAGATTATTTTTGTATATATATGTGCACGCCTCACTTTAGGACTGCAGCTTTAATTGTATAAAATCTAGCTAGCAATATATTGTGTAGAGAAGCGCGGTAATTTTTGGTGTTTATTTTGGCCTGTACATGTGCTTTCCTGAGCAGGGGGACCTTGCGGGGGCTGCGGGATTTCAGTCCTTCACGGCGTAGTGTGTTACCAATTGTTTTCTTGGTGACTATGGTCCCAGCTGAGATCATTGACAAGATTCCCCCGTGTAGTTCTGGGCTGATTCCTCACCGTTCTCATGATCATTGAAACTCCACGAGGTGAGATCTTGCATGGAGCCCCAGACCGACAGTTATTTTGTGTTTCTTCCGTTTGCAAACAATCGCGCCAACTGTTGTCATCCTCTCACCAAGCTGCCTGGCGATGGTCTTGTAGCCCATTCCAGCCTTGTGTAGGTCTACAATCTTGTCCCTGACATCCTTGGACAGCTCTTTGGGCTTGGCCATGGTGGAGAGATTGGTTGGTTGATTGCTTCTGTGGACAGGAGTCTTCTATACAGGTAACAAGCTGAGATTAGGAGCACTCCCTTTAAGAGAGTGCTCCTAATCTTAGCTCGTTACCTTTATAAAGGACACCAGGGAGCCAGAAATCTTGCTGATTGATAAGGGATCAAATACTTATTTCACTCATTAAAATGCAAATCAATCTATAACTTTTTTTTAAAATGTGTTTTTCTGGATATTTTTGTTGTTATTCTGTCTCTCTTTGTTAAAATAAACCAACCATTAAAATTATACACTGATCGTTTCTTTGTCAGTGGGCAAACGTACAAAATCAGCATACGCTCTGTGCGCAGTGAACAGCGATCTGGCTGTTTCTTCTCCCTGCAAAGCAGGGTAAAGCAAGTAAAAGCAGCACACATTAAATATTATTAGACACACAGCTAACCCCTTGATTGCCCCTCGATGCTTCCCAGTCGGTGTCCTTAGTACAGTGACAGTGTATAGTATTATCACTGATCACTGTATTCATGTCACTGTCAGTTAGTGACCCTCCCAGCACCAGATTAACCACCACCCTATCACAGTCGCAAATTGCTGATCATCGTCGCCATTACCAGTATAGCGTCTATACTATAAACCATCATTTGTAGATGCTACAACTTTCACACAAACCAATTAATATACACTTATTGGGATTTTTTAACAGAGGCATGTAGCAGAAAGTAAAAAAAATATATATATGGGAAATAGAAAATCCGCGCTGAAAAAAATAATTAATAAATGAAACTCAATAATACATAAGTTAGATATAATAATCTCTATGAAAAGTGAATAATAAAAATGATATGGTTATAAAAAAATATATATAATTTGTTTCTAAATTTTCAGTCTTTATTCATGTATATAATAATTAAAAAAACAAAAAAAAAAAAAACAGTGGTGATCAAATACCACCCAAATAAAGCTCTATTTATGTGAAAAAAAAAATTATATAAATTTAATTTGGGTACAGCATTGCACGTCTGCGCAATTTACCAGTTAAAGTGATTGTAAACCATGAAATATGAACAAAGCACATCCCTCTGTAGTGTGCACTTCTCTCAATCCAGAGCACTAATGATATCAAACACACTGAAATATAGATTTTGGGTTTACTTACACTTGAACTTTTTTTTTTTTTCTGCTGTTTTAACACTGTACTGAAAAAAAAAAAAAAAATATCATGAATATATTGTAAAGTCGCATTATTCAAAGCGGTTGAGTTGAAAAAAAAAAAAAAAAAGAAAAACAAACATAATACAAGCACAATAAATAATCACAAGTGTCACATAGACAGTAAAATATAATTACATCCCCACACGTCTCTCCTGGGTAGTAAATACAATACATGTCTTAGAAGTCTAGTAATTAAAACATTACAACAACAGAAACAATGTCAGTATAAAGCTACTTTTTAACAAACACAAACAAATGCTGTTGGCAGTCGGGATAATTAGCCGTTTTATGAGAATTCCTTTTTTTTTTTTTTCTTTCTTAGTGTTTTCATATTTTGGGCTTCAAATACAACTTTAACCAAAATGTTTTATTATTTATTTATTTATTTATTTATTTTTTTTGTCGATTTTATTGTTTGCTCTTTTGCATTCCAACGATGATGATGAATGAATGCACTTTTCTGAATTTAGGCAGCAACTTTTTAAAGAACCTTGGAGAAAAGATTAATTAGGGCCCACTCACCTAAGTGATTCACTGCGGTGAATTAATGCATGTGTAGACGCGTTAAAGCTGACAATTGCGCGGTCATGCAACACTGTACTCAAACTAAATTTTTTATCATTTTTTTTTCACAAAAATAGAGCTTTCTTTTGGTGGTATTGGATCACCACTGTTTTTTTTTTTTATTATTATTATTATTATATATATAAAAAAGAGGAAAAAACAAAACAAAAACAAAACTTTTTACTTTCTGCTAAAAAACAAATTCAATAAAATCATAATACAGAAAAAATTAAGCTGCGCTAAAGTGTAATGTGTCAATCGATAAGTAAATATAACATAAAATCCCAAACCCAAAATATCATAAAAAGATATTATAAGGCAGAAGATATGTCAAGCCAACTATGCTAAATAACCCTATTCGGAAAAAAGTGCTAATGGTGTATCATCACTAATTAATCCATCAATATAAATAAATAAAGGTGACAAATATACAATAAAATACAATAAATTGCAAGGTGCAATAAAATCATATGTCTTCATGAATTTAGGCCAAAATTTATTCTGCTACATGCTATGGTTAAAAAAAAATCCCAATAAGTGCATATTGATTGGTTTGCGTGAAAGTTATACCGCCTACAACCTATGAGATATATGCTGGCATTTTTTCTTTTTTTATATACTACTAATGGTGGTGATCCACAGATTATAATGGGACTATGATAGTGTGGTGGACAATCTGATACTAACTGACAGTTTTCATTTTCAACTGAGTTGTACATTTTAACAGGGGTGTGTAGACTTTTTATATCCACTATATATATATATATATATATATATATATATATATATATATATATATACACATTTTTATATATATATATATTTTTTTTCCCACAAAGTCAGCCATATTTTCTCAATTACTTTATATGACACAGATATCAATAGTGACACTAATGCCGCGTACACACTAGCGGACTTTTCGACGGCTGAACCCCGAAGGACTTTTCGACGGACTTTCGACGGAGTTCCGACAAAACAGACTTGCCTACACACGATCACACCAAAGTCCGACGGATTCGAACGCGATGGCGTACGACCGGACTAGAATAAGGAAGTTCATAGCCAGTAGCCAATAGCTGCCCTAGCGTCGGTTTTTCGTCCGTCGGACTAGCATACAGGCGACCGGATTTTTTCGACCGGACTCAAGTCCGTCGGAAAGATTTGAAACATGTTCTATTTCTAAAGTCCATCCGATTTTTCGACAGCAAAGGTCCGATGAAGCCCACACACGATCGAATTGTCCGGCGGATTCATTCCGTCGGACCTTTGCTGTGGAAAAGTCCGGTCGTGTGTACACGGCATAATACAGTGATCAATGATAATACTGTACACTGTCACTATACTAATGACACTGGCTGGGAAGGGGTGACATCTAGGGGGGATCAAAGGGTTAACTGTGCTCCTAACAATGTGTAATGTGTGTACTGTGTGCTGCTTTTACTACGTGATCTTGTTTTTTTTCCCCCTGATTTGCAGTGAATAAAAAAAAACAACAAGGTGGTCTATCAGTGTACCGAACTCTGTGTTATTTACGAACACAGAGCTCTCTTCTGTGAATGATGGAGCCAATCAGCAGGTCTAAGCGATCAATCATCGTCTGAGACCCACTGATCGGCTTGTGTTGTACCAAAACTGCACAGCCGGGGCACCTGACCTGGAAACGCTAATCACATACCAGATACATGATCCAGTGCACAGCGGCTGTCCTGCTGCAGTAGATGCACGTTGGGTGGTTGTCAAGTGATTAAAATGGAGTTGACCCCCGTTTGTAGCTATAACTGCCTCCACTCTTTATAGAAGGCTTTCCTGAAGACATTGGAGTGTCTCTGGGAATTTTTTTCCATTCAACTAAAAGATGATTTGTGAAGTCAGGTACTTTATGATGGGTGAGAAGACCTAGTTTGTAATTCGTGCTCCAGTTCATGCCAAAAGTGTACAGTAAGGTTGATGCCGGGGCTCTGTGCCAGATACTCAAGTTCTTCCACACCAAACTCATCAAAACCGTGTCTTAATGGAGATGTTGGGTGAGAAGACCTGGCGCATTCAAATTCATCTCAAAGTTGTTCAGTAGGGTTGAGGTCAAGGCTCTGTACAGGCCACTCTAGTTTCTCCACGCCAAACTCATCAAGCCATGTCTTTATGGAATTGTTAGTTGAGAAGGACTGGCTCCTTCCAATTCTTCCAAAAGGTCTTCAGTAGGGTTTAGGGTCAGGGTTCTGTGAAGGACACTTGAAATCCTCCACACCAAACTGATCAAACCGTGTCTTTATGGAGCTGACTTTAAAATTGGGGTTCCACTTTATCCCAAAGGTGTTTAGTAGGGTTGAGGTCAGGGCTCTGTGCAGGACACTCGGGTTCCTCCACACCAAACTAGTCAAATCATGTCATTGTGGAGCTGGCTTTGAACGCGGGGGCACAGTCATGGGGGCAGAGTCTTCCCCAAACTGTTACCACAAGGTTGGAAGAGCGTAATTGTCTACAATGTCTTTGTATGTTGTAGTATTAGCTGTATCCTTCACTGGAAAAACTTGAACTCAATCAGTTGGAGGGGTGTCCTCTTTTCGTCATATAAAGTAATTGAGAAAATATGGCTGACTTTGTGGAAATAAAATAAAAAATAAAAATATATATACTGTGTGGATATGGAGATATATATTTATATATGTTATAAAAAGTCCACACCCCTCTTAAAATGTCAGGTTTCTGTGATGTAAAGAACTGAGACAAAGATAAATAATTTCAGAACTTTTTCCTCCTTTAACGTGGCCTAAAAACTCCACAAAACAGTTAAACAACAAACTGAGTCTATCAGCATGGCACATCTTGACTTGGCAATATTTGCCCGCTCTTCTTTGCAAAAACACTCAAAATCTGTCAGATTGTGAGGGCATCTCCTGTGCACAGCCCTCCTCAGATCACCCCACAGATTTTCAATCGGATTCATATCTGGGCTCTGGCTGGGTCATTCCAAAACTTTAATCTTCTTCTGGTGAAGCCATTCCTTTGTTGATTTGGATGTATTGCTTTGGGTCGCTGTCATGCCGAAAGATGAAGTTCCTCTTCATGTTTACAGTAGCTTTCTAGCAGAAGCCTGAAGGTTCTGAGCCAATACTGGCTGGTATTTGGAACTGTTCATAATTCCCTCTACCTTGACTAAGGCCCCTGTTCTAGCTGAAGAAAAACAGCCCCAAAGCATGATGCTGCCACCACCATTCTTTACGGTGGGTATGGTGTTCTTTTGGTGATGTGCAGTGTTGTTTTTGCACCAAATATATCTTTTGGAATTATGGCCAAAAAGTTCAACCTCGGTTTCATCAGACCATAACACATTTTCCCACATGCTTTTGGGAGACATGTGTTTTTGCAAAATGTTTGTTGCCCTTCTTTGTACTCGCTCCATTTCCAGTACATCCTTCCTGAGGACTGGTGCCCAGAACTGGACAGCATACTCCAGGTGCGGCCGGACCAGAGTCTTGTAGAGCGGGAGAATTATCGTTTTAACTCTGGAGTTGATCCCCTTTTTAATACATGCCAATATTCTGTTTGCTTTGCTAGCAGCAGCTTGGCATTGCATGCCATTGCTGAGCCTATCATCTACTAGGACCCCCAGGTCCTTTTCCATCCTAGATTTCCCATCCTAGATTTAACATGAGTTTAAATGTGATTGCTTAATTCTGAACACACCTACATCCCCAGTTATAAGAGGGTGTGCACACTTATGCAACCACAATATATTAGTTTTAAATTATTACTTCACCCCCTAAAAGATTTGAGTTTGTTTTTCAATTGAGTTGTACAGTTTATAGGTCACATTAAAGGTGGAAAAAGTTCTGAAATGATTAATCCTTGTCTCATTTTTTTAACATCACAGAAACTTGACATTTTAACAAGGGTGTGTAGACTTTTTATATCCACTGTGTATATATATATATATATATATATATATATATATATATATATATATATATATATATATATATATATATGGTATATAAATATATACATATATATTATATGGTATATAAATAAATATATATATGGTATATAAATATATATATACGCAGTGGATATAAAAAGTCTACACACCCCTGTTAAAATATATAGATGTGTATATATATATATATATATATATATATATATATATATATATATATATATATATATATATATATATGTATGTGTAATTTATGTATATTTGTTTTTTGTTTTTTTTTATGTTAACATATTTTACTGTTAAAATGATCACAAAAACATGCTTATCTTCACGTTTTTACCATACTCTACTAGTTTCCCCTTCAATTTCCATGGAAAGAATGTGAGGGGAATGTTTTAGCTCCAGTCCGGTATCTGTGTAATTAGGTTATAGTTTTACTATGATCCTAAATTATTAAACTACACACATGAAATACACAAGACAGCATAAATCACTTCCCAGACAGGTAATTATTGGGCAAAATAATTGAAAACAAGATTTGTTTCCGGAAATGTGCAGAGCGCTCTTATGAAAATTCAATTTCCAATATATCTTGGAGTGTATGGTGTTTTTACAGGTTTACATTAACATCCTCTCCCCAAAGAAATTGAAGTTCCATTAAAGAAAAAAAAAAACACAATATTGCATGTTTGTGTTTTATATACTCTGTGTGTGTGTGTATATATATATATATATATATATATATATATATATATATATATATATATATAACTTCTGCATTACTTTTGGTGCAGTCCTTGTATATATTCTGTACGGGGCTGTAATAACAGTAATGCAAAACTGAAGATAGCCTTTTTTTTAACTTAGTGTACATAGTTTAAATTTCACATGTTGGTGGCGTAACTCTTCCTCTATAGTAACTCTTATGCCGCGTACACACAACCGGTTTTGCCGTCGGAATAAACTCCGAAGGTTTCTCCGACGGAACTCTGATGGAATTCTGCTCAAGCGATCTTGGCTACACACGGTCACACCAAAGTCTGACCGCCCAGAGCGCGGTGACGTTACAACTTGTACGACGGGACTAGAAAAGGGAAGTGCAATAGCCAGTAGCCAATAGCTTCCGTCTCGTACTTGCTTCTGAGCATGCGCCGTTTTTGGTAGGTCGGAACAGCATACACAGGAGCGGGTTTCCCGATAGTAATTAGCCCCGTCGGAAAAAGTTAGAACATGTTCACTATCTAAGTTCATCAGAATTTTCAACAGAAAAAGTCCAATGGAGCATACACAACGGTCGGAAAATACGATGAAAAGCTCCCATCGAACTTTTTCTGACGGACATTCCGCTCGTGTGTACGCGGCATTATTCTTCCTTTTCATAGTAAATAATGGATTCCAATCAGAAGTAATGTGCCATCATTGAGTTCCTGATGAAGGAGGGGTGCAGGCTGTCCGACATCCACAGTAGGCTTCAGAATGTTTACGGAGATGACACCATTCATGAGCAATGGTTTGTCATTGGTGACTCTTGGCAATGATGCAATCTCTGTAAACATTCTGTAGCGTTCTGTGGATGTTGAACAGCCTGCACCCCTCCTTCATCAGGAACTCAATGACGGCACATTGCTTCTGCTTGGAATCCTTTATTTACCTGCAATGAAACAGAAGAAGAAGAGTTACTATAGAGGAAAAGTTACTCTACCAATATGTTACATTTGAACGACCTAAAAAGTTACTCCCACTTTTGCATTACTTTCAGAACAGCGATTTTATTCAGTATATATGCAGTATTTATATTTACTGATCACAAGGTTTAATGGATTGATTTCTTTTTTCCAGGTAGTTTACAAGTGAGATATAAACTTGGCAGAGAAGGGCTGTATGTATTTACATTTGATTTGAAGAGACTAGACAACCACCGAAAGCTGCATCATGTGAAGATTACAAGAGAAGGAAAGGAGCTGACAATGCAGGTAATGTGTAGACATATTGGGGGGCATGTACAGTATCAATTAGTATCAATGCTGTCAATGGGGCAATGAAAGAGACTGAATAAATATTGCAACAATCTATCAATTTCCTCCCTCAGCTGTTCTAAAGCAGCATTGCAACAAAATAAATCCTGCCCCAGCCCCCTGTCTGAGGTCCCCTTATCTAGTGGGACCAAAATGTAAGATTTAAGGTCCAATAATAAGGTCATTTTAAACATTTGCTCAAAACAAGACAACATAGAACAGCCACCAACACCAACACTTCCCCATCATCAGGGCTGGATAGGAGGAATTTTGCTGAAGAGTATGAATAACAAGGATTCTAGAAGTCTTCATCTATCTAGGATTCTAGAAGTTTACATCTGTCCAGGATTCTAAAAGTCTTGATCTTAATAGGATTCTGGAATTCATTATTGTCCAGGAATCCAGAAGTCGTTATTCGGCCAGGATTCTATAAGTCTCCTCCATCCAGAATTCTAGAAGTCTTTATTATCCAGGATTCTAGAAGTCTTTATCTGTAAAAATGTATTCATCAGGATTCTAGAAGTCTACATCTGTCCAAGAATCTAAAAGTCTTGATCTATCTAGGATTCTGGAATTCATTATTGTCCAGGAATCCAGAAGTCGTTATTCACCCAGGATTCTAGAAGTCTCCTCCATCCAGAATTCTAGAAGTCTTTATTATCCAGCTTTCTAGAAGTCTTTATCTGTAGAAATGTATTCATTAGTAATCTAGAAGTCTACATCTGTCCAAGAATCTAAAAGTCTGTATCTAGCTAGGATGCAAGAAGTCTTTATCATCCAGAATTCGAGAAGTCTTCATCCATCAAGCATTCTTGAAGTCTTTATTCATCTGTTATCAAAGAAGCTAGAAGTCTTTATCCATTCAGAATTATAGAAGTCTATTCATTCATAATTCTAAAATTCTTCATCCATCCAGGATTCTAGAAGTCTTTATCCATAGAAATAGTCATCAGGAATATAGAAGTCTACATCTGTTCAGGATTCTAAAAGTCTCTTTGTATCCAGGATTCTAGAAGTCTTTTTTAAGGGTGAGCCGAACACCCCCTGGTTCAGTTCGCACCAGAACATCTGAACAGGCAAAAAATTTGGACGAAAACGCGAACATCGTTAAAGTCCTATGTGACACGAACATGAAAAATAAAAAGTGCTAATTTTAAAGGCTTATATGCAAGTTATTGTCATAAAAAGTGTTTGGGGACCTGGGTCCTGCCCCAGGGGACATAGATCAATGCAAAAAAAAGTTTTAAAATAACGGCCGTTTTCTCGGAAGCAGTGATTTTAATAATTCTTAAAGTGAAACAATAAAAGTGAAATATTCCTTTAAATACCGTGCCTGGGGGGTGTCTATAGTATGCCTGTAAAGTGGCACAGTTTTCCCGTGTTTAGAACAATACCACAGCAAAAAGACATTTCTAAAGGAAAAAAGTACCGTAATCTAAAACTGCTCGTAGCTGTAATGAATTGTCGGGTCTCGGCAATATAGATAAAACTCATTGAAAAAAACGGCATCGGGCCCTCCCCCCAGTCCATTACCAGGCCCTTTGGGTCTGGTATGGATATAAAGGGGAGCCCTGTGCCAAATTTTAAAAAAATGGCGTAGGGGTCCCCCCCAAAATCCATACCAGACCCTTCAGGTCTTTTATGGATTTTAAGGGGAACCCTGCGCCAAAATTAAAAAAAAATGGCATAGGGGTCCCCCCAAAATCCATACCAGACCCTTATCTGAGCATGCAACCTGGCAGGCCGCAGGAAAAGAGGGGGGGATGAGAGAGTGCCCCCCCTCCTGAACCGTACCAGGCCACATGCTCTCAACATGGGGGGGATGTTTTGGGGTACCCCCCAAAACATCTTGTCCCCATGTTGATGGGTACAAGGGCCTCATCCCCACAGCCCTTGCCCGGTGGTTGTGCGGGTCTGCGGGCTTATCGGAATCTGGAAGCCCCCTTTAACAAGGGATGCCCAGATCCCATCCCCCCCCTATGTGAATTGATAACGGGTATAGTGTACCCCTACCATTTCACAAAAAAAAGTGACAAAAATAGTAAAAAAGACAGGAGACACTTTGGGACAAGTCCTTTATTAAAAGATAAAAAAATAAAAATGTCCCGCAATATAAATCCATCTCACGCCGCCGATGAGGGTGGGGCCACATGGTGACGTAAATGGGTGACCCCGGCCCCCCTCTGACGCCCATTTACGTCACCTAGTGGCCCCGCCCTCAGCTATATAACAGCTGTCACCGAGAAGAAGCGTCACTCGGCGGGAGCCTCCCATAGAGGCGGAGCTGTTACGGCTTTTTTTTTTTTCTTTTTTCAGCTCGTCGGGCAGCGTGAGATGGATCTACAGTGCGGGACATTTTTATTTTTGACATGTATACAGCACTCCCAAAACGCCCTGCCCATTGAAATGAATGGGCAGCACTGCTGAAGCGCCTGCAAAGCGCCTTGGCAGCACCACGACACAGACACTTTTAACCCTTTCTTCGGCCGCTAGCGTTGGGTTAAAAGCGCCCTAACGGCCAAAAAGCACCGCTAATACAACGTTAAATCGGCACTAAAACTGGCGGCGCTTTACCGCTAACACGGCGCAGCCCCAGTTTGAAAGGCATCTTAGGTGTCCGATTGTTCACCACAATGTCACAGTCCTGCTAGAAATCTCTGATCGCCGCCATTACTAGTAAAAAAAATTAAATAAATAAATAAATATTCAATAAATCTATCCCCTATTTTGTAGACACGATAACTTTTGCGCAAACCAATCAATATACGCTTAATGGGATTTTTTTTTTTACCAAAAGTATATAGCAGAATAAATATTGGCCTGAATTTATAAATAAATTCGATTTTTAAAATATTTTTTTTTTTTTATATGTTTTATTTGAAAGTAAATAATATATATATATATATATATATATATATATATATATATATATATATATATATATATATATATATATATATATATATATTTTTTTTTTAATTGTCGCTCTTTTTTTTTGTTTATAGCGCAGATAATATTGGCCTAAATTGATGAAGAAATTTGATTGTTCAAATTTTTTTATTGGGTATGTTTTATAGCAGATCGTAAAAAATGTATATATACTTTTTTTACAAAATTTTCGCTTTTTTTTTTTTTTAAAGCGCAAAAAATAAAAAACAGCAGAGGTGATCAAATACCACCAAAAGAAAGCTCTATTTGTGAGGGGAAAAAAAAGGACATCAATTTTATTTGCGCACAGCGTCGCACGACCGCGCCATTGTCAGTTAAAGTAACGCAGTGCTGCAAAAAAATGGCCTGGTCATGAAGGGGGGGAGGGGGTAAATCTTCCGGAGCTGAAGTGGTTAAAGGCAGGGACTGATGTGAAATGCAGAGTATGTAAAGTGCTATGTAGTCACTTCTATATACATACTTGTAATTATAAAAGAAAACGTGAGCTTTTCCACATCTTATGTTTCGATGCACCTGGAATCTCGCTGATTTAAATATCCATTTTTTTTTTTTGGACTTTAAGATTTAAATGCAAATTAGATTGGATTGTAGAAAACATTAATAAAGAAATCCAAGAAATCTTTAAGCACAGAGCCACAGACGTGTTATCACTGAGTCCCTTCCCCCGCTGGCGGTCTGAGCTGCACAGCATATAATTATCCCGCGGTGTGATTATATCATCGCGTCATTCGCAAGACATTGTAAGCGACATTCTCACCAAACAAATAAAAGTCTGAATGGATGCTTTACACTGCACTTTATATTCTTTTTTATTTATTTATTTAAAGTGATAATAAACCCAAAAAGCAAACATTCATTATATTGCAGCTTACCAATTCTTAGATGTGACGGCCGCATTCGTTTTCTTTTTTTTTCTTTTTTTAGGTTTTCCTTCTTTCTATGTTCACCTGGTGATCCAACCAGTAAGTCTTTTCAAACAGAACAAGCTCCCTTGCTGATTTGGCAGTTAGAGGGTTGAGACAAACCATTTACCACTGACATGGGGATGCTTACTATGATCAGCTTTTATTTATTCATGTAAAACCTTTACCCTCCCCCCCCCCAAAAAAAAAAACTGTTGCTGTAATACTTGAGTAACGTCAGTTTGAGTTTGGGACAAAAGAAGAGGCTGAACCAAGAAATGAACTGAGAGTGACGCCCTCCCCCCGGTGTGGAAATAACAGGTCAAACAATAATTAAGAAAAGGAATCTGGACAGCTGCACTGCAATATAAGCCTTTATTGTAGCAGATAGTCAAAGTTCATCTCACAGCAGAAGCAGGGTAAGGCAGCTGACCCATTTCACAACATCATCGTTGCTTATTCATAGCCAACAATGATGTTGTGAAACGCGTCAGCTGCCTCACCCGGCTTCGGCTGTGAGATGAACTTTGACTAAGGCAGCTGACGCGTTTCACAAAATCATCGTTGCTTAATCATAGCTATGAGTAGGCAACAATGATGTTGTGAAATGCGTCAGTTGCCTTACCCTGCTTCGGCTGTTACATGAACTTTGACTATCTGCTACAATAAAGGCTTATATTGGAGTGCGGCTGCCCAGATTCCTTTTCTTCATTAATGGCAGTTTGAGCCGGAGTTCAGCTTCAATCTGTTAGTGTATCTAAATCTGCTCGTCCATATAACCCTCCCCGCCAGACTCCCGCCAGATTTTGGGCGCTCTAAGGCCTCTTGCACATGATACTCCTGTTTGAGCCTCTCCTTTTTCGGATGTATTTTTAGGCGTTTTTTTCTGTATGTATTTGCGCTTATTTTTTTTTTTGTGTGCATTTGAGGATCTTTGCGCAAACTTATTCTTGCGTTCTCATTCTGTATGATATGCAAATGATCATTTGTGCGCATTCACGTGCATTTGCGTGCACGAGGCGTAAATTACTGACCAAAAATGCTTGTTTTTTGTTTTTTTGTTTTTTTTTACTGAAGATTGCGTGGCGCTTGTTTAAGCGCCTGTGTGTATAGGCACATTACAAATAATGGGCTGTATTTTAGCTCAGTAAAAAAAAAAAAAAAAAAAAAAAAAAAAAAAAAGCCGTACTGAGCTTTTTCAAGCCGCTGTGCGCAAGAGCCCTAATACAGGAGGTGTGTTACTGGCCGGATCACCAGGTGAAAACAGAAGGGGGAAAAAAGACTAAAAAATAATAATTGGTAAGCTGCAATATATTACATTTTTGCTCAAATCACTAGTAGAACTGTGAAAAACATGAAAAGATAAATAAACAAATAAACATTTTTTTTTTGTCTATTTTTTTATTTATTTTGTTTATATACTTGTTTTATTTATATATATTTATTTTGTTTTTTTTTTATTTTTTTTTTATTTTTTGCTTATTTGTTTATATGTTTTTCACAGCCCTGTTAGTGATTTGAGCACTATATTGTTTGATTACTTTATGACATTTGTTTAAAGAGGAATTAAGAGAGCAGCATTGTTTTTTTGGGGGGAGATTACTGAAGCACAGAGAAGGTTTATATATATATATATATATATATATATATATATATATATATATATATATATATATATATATACTGTTGTTTATATTACATTTTTGGTTTTTGATTTATTACCACTTTAAAGCATAGAATTGCTTTATGTGCAATGTGACTATGAGATTTGTGTAGAACGTTTTTTTGTTGTTCTATTTTTTTTTTTTATTATTTTTTTTTTATAGTTTTTTATTACTTTATTTAATTTTAATTAATTTTATTGTTATCTTGTAACATATTTTTTTTTTTTCAGATTGACAAGATCCTGAAGCAACGGCATCACTTTTCATCGGATATCTATTTCAAAGCCATCAAATCTCTCACCCTGGGGAAAGTCTTAGGTAGGCCTTCACCCTTACGACATTTGATTTGAAGTGCTGATGGAAGAAGGCGTGAGCTCTGCGGGGGATTTTATATTGCTTTTGCATTATAAAATCTGACCTCCGGCCTTCCCTTCAGTCTTGCAGAGTTGTAGCGGCTCCTCTCCTGGACTGAAACGGCTTCCTCTGATTTCGCCGCACACTGCGAGCTTCTGACAATTTAGGTGCGGGGGTGCATGTCCTGAACTCACACTTCGGGGGGCGCGCAGCCGCACAGATATCAAATTGGGAGCAGCGGCTGTGTCCGTGCAACCAATTGACTTAAAGGGGACTGCCTGCACGGGGGGAGGCATGGAACGCCTGTGCATCCCTGGTGCAGGTAAACACGGGCAGCATATGGACATCCTTACACAGGGCCGCAAGAAATTCAGTATTCATTTTATATATTTCATTATTCTGAATGCAGTTTTCTATGAGTCAGTACCAGGTTTACATTGCGGTCTGTGGCACTCATGTCAGACCAAAGTACAGCCGTGGCCAAAAGTTTTGAGAATGACACAAATATTAATTTTCACAAAGTCTACTGCTTCAGTGTCTTCAGATCTTTTGGTCAGATCTTACTATGGTATACTGAAGTATAATTACAAGCATTTCATAAATGTCAAAGACTTTTATTGACAGTTACATGAGGTTTATGCAAAGAGTCAATATTTGCAGTGTTGACCCTTCTTTTTCAGGACCTCTGCAATTCCCCCTCAATCAACTTCTGGGTCACATCCTGCCTGATGGCAGACCATTCTTGCATAATCAATGCTTGGAGTTTGGCAGAATTTGTGAGGGTTTTTTTTTTTTTGTTCACCCGCCTCTTGAGGATTGACCACAAGTTCTCAATGGGATTATGGTCTGGGGAGTTTCCTGGACATGGAACCAAAAGTTCAATGTTTTGTTCTCCAAGCCACTTAGTTATCACTTTTGCCTTATGGCAAGGTGCTCTGTCATGCTGGAAAAGGCATTGTTCTCCACCAAACTGTTCTTGGATGGTTAGGAGAAGTTGCTCTAGGAGAATGTTTTTGGACAATTCATGGCTGTGTTCTTAAGCCCTGTACACACGATCGGATTTTCCGACGGGAAATGTGTGATGACAGGCTGTTGGCAGAAAATTCGACCGTGTGTACGCTCCTTTGGACAATTGTTGTCGGACTTTCCGCCAACAAATGTTGGATGGCATGTCTTCAAATTTTCCGTGGACAAATGTCTGTTGTTGGATTTTCCGAGCGTGTGTACACAAGTCTGTCGGACAAAAGTCCAAAGTACAAACACGCATGCTCGATAAGCAAGGACGAGCCGGAAGCGGTCGGTCTTGTAAATTAGCGTTCGTAATGGAGAATTAACATTCGCGACGCGGCAAATTCTGAAATCTGGAAATGCGGCGCACAATTCTCTTCTTCTTTAATGGGATAATAATGAAGCTGCTTTGCTGGTGATACTGATGGAGTTATTGCAAATGAATTTTCAAAGGCTTTTTTTTCTAGTGATATCAAGAACAATATTATTATTTTTTTTTTTTTTTTATTTGTGTAAGTTACCACAACACCATTATCCCGTAGTTTTTAAGATCAAAGATACAGCTATGTTGGTGTCCCAATATTACATTGTATTTTTTAAAACGTAACTGCCGACTCCCAAACTGTCATTTGAAGTAAAACACATAGCCAAGTATTATTCTCCACAATTTTTTTTATTGTGCATTAAAAAAAAAAAAAAATTAGACATGAGTGCATTCTATGCATCCAAAAATATAGAAAATATACCAAATCAAATCATTATTCAACCAAAATAATGTCAAAGCAATAACTCCAAGGCCAATAATAATTAACAAGTTATCTCCTCCGATTCCGCAACATGGCTGGTTGACGAACAGCCGTTCAGAACTGAAAAGCACGAAATGAAAAATGCGAAAATAAAAGCACAAATAAACACTCACCACACTTCTACTAACACAAAATTAGCAGAAGGAGTCCAAAGAGTGGCGTTAAAGAGCTGAAAAACCACGTAGTACGTCGCTGCGTTCGTAATTGTTGGCCAACATTTGTGTGACCGTGTGCATGCAAGACAAGTTGGAGCCAACGCCCTTCTGACAAAATTCCATGGTTTTGTTGTCGGAAGGTCCGATCGTGTGAATGGGGCTTTAGGCAAAATTGTGAGTGAGCCCACTCCCTTGGCTGAGAAGCAACCCCACACATGAATGGTCTCAGGATGCACATGACACAGGACTGATGGTAGCGCTCACCTTTTCTTCTCGAGACAAGGTTTTTTCTGGATACCCCAATCGGAAAGGGGATTCATGAAAGAAAATGACCCCAGTCCTCAGCAGTCCAATCCCTGTACCTTTTATTGAATATCAGTCTGTTCCTGATGTTTTTTCCTGGAGAGAAGTGACTTCTTTGCTGCCCTTCTTGACACCAGGCCATTGTCCAAAAGTCTTCTCCTCACTATGCATACCGATGTCCTCACACCTGACTGCTGCCATTCCTGAGCAAGCTCTGCACTGGTGGTGCCCCTGATCCTGATTCCTGAATCAGCTGTAGGAGACGGTCCTGGTGCTTGCTGGACTTTCTTGGGTGCCCTGAAGCCTTCTTCATGAATGCAGTGGAAATGTTTTTTTTTTTTGGGATTAAGTTCATTTTCCTGGTAAAGAGGAACTTTGTAATTCATTTCAATTCATCTGATCACTCCTCATAACATTCTGGAGTGTATGCAAATTGCAAATTGCCATCAGAAAAACTGAGGCAGCAGACTTTGTGAAAGTTAATGTTTGTGTCATTCTCAAAACTTTTGGCCACAGCTGTAGAGCAGGAATCTTTTTAAAGTCACTGTGATTTAAAGTTGCACATATTTGGTGCTCAACATCACATGACAAGTTGCACAAGTGTGAAAGGAACCTTATTGTCTTAAATTACCAATCCGGTGATCCACCAAGAGAAGGAGGGTGCGGGCATCTGAGAATGCTTCATTCAGAGAGCAAAGAAGCCATACAATATAGGGACGCCGCACACGTGAAGATAAATGGAAACGGCTTCAGCTCCTCCATGGGCTTACGCGTTTCACTACGCTCTGCTCCCAGGGCTTAAATGGGAGCTCCACCCAAAATGGGAAGCTCTGCTTGTCTGACTCCTTCCTGGTTTTGACAGGTACTCGCTTCCACTTTTGGCTGAGTGTGCCCCCCCTTCTCCTTCCTCTGCAGCTGGCCCATTCACAGAGCGTAGAGCACTTCACACAGGCGCAGTAGGGAACAAGCTGTGAAGCTGCAAGGCTTCACTGTCGGCTCCCTTAGTGGAGATGGTGGTGGCAGCACCTGATGGCCGATTGAAAAATCAGCTCAGGTGAGGACACCGCTGAATTCCTGGACAGGTAAGTGTCCTAATATACTATATTACCAAAAGTATTGGGACGCCTGCATTTAGAACTTTAATGGCATCCCAGTCTTATGCCCCGTACACACGATCAGATTTTCTGAGAACAAATGTTGGATGTGAGCTTGTTGGCGGAATGTCCGACTGTGTGTATGCTCCATCGAACATTTGTTGTCGGACTTTCCGCTAACAAATGTTGGCTAGCAGGTTCTCAAATTTTCCGCCAACAAATTTTTGTTGTCAGACTTTCTGATCGTGTGTACACAAGTCCGTAGCACAAAAGTTCACGCATGCTCAGAATCACGTACGAGCCGGAAGCGCTCGGTCTTGTAAAACTAGCGTTCATAATGGAGATCTCACGTACGTCTTGTACTTCACTATGTTCGTAATTGTTGGCAAACATTTGTGAGACCGTGTGTATGCAAGACAAGTTGTGGCCAACAACCTTCGAACAAAAATCCACGGTTTTGTTGTCGGAAAGTCCGATCGTGTGTACGAGGCATTAGTCCGTAGGGTTCAATATTGAGTTGGCCCACCCTTTGCAGCTATAACAGCTTCAACTCTTCTGGGAAGGCTGTCCACAAGGTTTAGGAGTGTGTCTATGGGAATGTTTGACCATTCTTCCAGAAGCGCATTTGTGAGGTCAGGCACTGATGTTGGGCGAGAAGGCCTGGCTTGCAGTCTCTGCACTAATTTATCCCAAACGTGTTCTATTGGGTTGAGGTCAGGACTGTGCAGGCCAGTCAAGTTCCTCCACCCCAAACTCGCTCATCCATGTCTTTATGGACCTTGCTTTGTGCACTGGTCCAAATCATTTGGTGGAGGGGGGATTATGGTGTTGGGTTGTTTTTCAGGGGTTGGACTTGGCCCCTTAGTTCCAGTGAAGGGAACTCTTAAGGCGTCAGCATACCAAGACATTTTGGACAATTTCATGATCCCAACTTTGAGGGAAGAGTTTGGAGATGGCCCCTTCCTGTTCCAACATGACTGCTCACCAGTGCACAAAGCAAGGTCCATAGAGACACTTTATGGACTTCATTTTTTTGCGCAGGATCATTTAGTCAGCCAGATCCTACATAAGTACACCAGAAATATATTTCCCAGGCGTGCAAGGATCCTAAATGTGTTATCGATGGATGTCTTCAATGTGAAATAATTGTCCTCCTTTCAGGCCTCATAGATAAAATGACATCAATTAACAATAATAAAATGCGTCGTGAGTCGCTGAATGTCAAGTTAAGTTTTAATGATGCGTAATTACAATCGCTTTTCTAGTCAGGTGAGATGAAAGGACGGGAGAAATGATTCCATTGTTTCTTTGTATTGCACTGTCATCTATATGACAGAATATATACAGCACTATTTTCCACAATCATCATTTTCCAAAGAGAGAGAGAGAAGGTGTCAGGAGCTGAGCAAGGGAAATTACTATGTATCTTGTGGTTATTGTAAAAATATTACAATACGTTTAGATTTTTTTGCATGTTGTCTTTTTTTTCTATTTTTTTAAAAATATATTTCATATGCATACTTCCAGACACTAGGGGGTGACAGAGATACCGAATGCGGGCACCCAGCAGCAGGGATGACCAGGTTTGTGTAGCTGCACTCAGTCTATATATGATTAACAACTTGCGGACCACCCACTGTACATACTGTTTATTGTGGCAGGGCGGCCGCTCTGCGCCGAATCACGTACCTAGTGCGTGATCCGCCACTTCAGGCGAGCATGCGCTCCGCCGGCGACCCACTCCCGTTGTGATTAGACACAGCGGGAGCTGATCTGCGGGTACCGCAGAGAGCAAGAACGGCGGACTGCCTATGTAAACAAGGCAGATCGCTGTTCTGTCAGTAGGGAAGGCATGGATCCCATGCTCCTGCTAAACAGGAACATGAATCAATGCCTTCCCTTAGTAAAAGCACCTCCCCCACACAAAAGCTGGCTAGGCACACAGTTAACCCTTTGATCACCCCTGATGTTTAACCCCTTCCCAGCCAGTGTCATTAGTACAATGACAGTGCACATTTTTAGCACTGATCACCCCTTTCCCTCTGACGTCACGGGAAAACTCATAGGGAAGTCCCTGTCAAGTCCCTGTGCATCAGAGGGGGCGGGGTCACCGGGTGGCCCCGCTCTCCATTATTGAAGAAGTGTCAGAAGACGAGAAGCGTCACACAGCGGGAGCCTCCCATCATGGCTGCTGAGCGGCCCAAGAACGAAGAAGGGAAGAAGATGCCACGGAGGAAGATGCCGGATGAGAACACTGGAGCAAGAAGCAGGGGATCAGAGGAAGAACCAGAGAAAGAAGAAGATGGAGGAAGAAACCGAAGGAAGATAGAAGAAAGAAGATAGAAGAAAGAAGATGGAAAGAAGAAGACTTGAAATAAAGGAATTGTCAAAAACTGTCTCTTGTCATTTTTAACATTTTTGACACTTTTTTCTGAAATGGTAGGGGTACTTTTGTACCCCCTTACCATTTCACACGGGGGGACAGGATCTGGGGGTCCCCTTGTTAAAGGGGGCTTCCAGATTCCGATAAGCCCCCCGCCCGCAGACCCCCACAACCACCGAGCAAGGGTTGTGGGGATGAGGCCCTTGTCCCCATCAACATGGGGACAAGGTGCTTTGGGGGGGACCCCAAAGCACCCTCCTAATGTTGAGGGCATGTGGCCTGGTACAGTTCAGGAGGGGGGGTGCTCTCTCGTCCCCCCCTCTTTTCCTGCGGCCTGCCAGGTTGCTCGGATAAGGGTCTGGTATTGATTTTTGGGGGGACCCCACGCCATTTTTTTTTTAAATTTTGGCGCGGAGTTCCCCTATTATCCATACCAGACCTGAAGGGCCTCGTATGGAATTTAGGGGGACCCTCATGCCATTTTAAAAAAAAAATTTTGTTCGGGGTTCCCCTGTGGGGAAATCCCATGCCGTTTTTATCAATGAACTTTTATGTGTATTGTCGGACCAGCAATTCATTAATAACCGCGAGTAGTTTTAAATGACTTTTTTTCCTTTGAAATGTTATTTTGCTGTCAGACTGTTTAAACATTGGAAAAATGCGCCCCTTTACAGGCATACTATAGACACCCCCCAGGTACGAAATTTAAAGGGATATTACACTTTTATTGTTTCTCTTTAAGCATTATTAAAATCACTGCTCCCGAAAAAACGGCCATTTCTAAAACTTATTTTTGCATTGATACATGTCCCCTGGGGCAGGACCCGGGTCCCCAAACACTTTTTATGACAATAACTTGCATATAAGCCTTTAAAATGAGCACTTTTGATTATTCATGTTCGTGTCCCATAGACTTTAACGGTGTTCGCGTGTTCGAACAAATTTTTTGCCTGTTCGCATTTTCTGGTGCGAACAGAACAGGGGGGTGTTCAGCTCATCCCTAGTCATTGCCATACTTTTTCAGTTTTTAGCTATTTCAGACTTACTCTGGGTTTGAGTGCTGCACTGCTTTCATTTAAAGCTTTGGACCCATTTTGGAGATCCTGGAGTGTTGGTGACATACTTTGCGCTTTAAATATTCTTCATTCCAGCCAGTGGTAGCTGAAGCCCCCATTTATATCTGCAGTTTCAGGAACATGTGCATTGCATATATCTTGCTTGAACTTTTGTACCAGGTGCCCTCCTCAACACTTGACAATGACCCATAATGGCCATGCTGTCATATTAGGTCAATGATGTCATAAGCATCCCGTCCAGAGCTGATGGCTCAACTCTACCAGCTTCCCTCCAGATTAAGTCAATCATGGGTTTGGATCAAACAGAAGCCCGTCCCTACACCCCACCATAATACTTACAGTATATAAACTGTTTGGACATCCAAATCCAAAACCATAGCCATCAATATGAAGCTGGCCCACTTTTCAGGCCATAACAGCCTCAGCTGTTCTGGGAAGGCTTACCACATTGGAATGTGCCTGGGAGAATTTGTGCTTGGTTGGTTAACCCCCTCCCCCCATTTAGGCTGTATGGTATCCTAGAGACATTAAATCAAGGTTTCTCAACCAGGGTTCCTCCAGAGTTTGCTAGGGGTTCCTTGAGCAATGAGCAATTTCTGCCTCTCAGATAATTTCTCACTGACACCATTGATCTTTCTAGCAGGGAGTAATTCATCTCAATGACCACAAGTGTAAGGAGCATTCTTCCCACTGACCATAACACTAATGTATCATGAGTAGGAGACATAGGGTTTCTAAACCAGTGTTCCATGGAACCCCAGGGTTCCTGCAGAGGTTACTAGGGGTTCCTTGAACAATGAACAATTTCTGGCTCTCAGATAAGTTTCCAATGACACCGTTAATCTTTTTATCTATCTGTGGGGGGGTAGTTCTTCCCAACGACAAGTGTGAGAAGCATTCTTCCCATTGACCATCACACTAATGTATCATGAGTTGTATCATTTTTAGCAGGAGTTTTCTGAGACCAGAATGTTATTTCAAGGGCTCCTCTGTGTTGAAAAGTCACCGTTTTCAAAGGTTGCATTAGACTGTAAGCTTTGTGGGCACAGAGCGAGTGAAATATTCAATATAATCTCTATTGCAAGGTGTAATTTAATGACATTTTAGAAATTATAATGTAGATAAAAAGAGCCGAGCCTCCAGGAGAGTACATTAGATTTCAGAGTTTTGCGCAGGCTATAAAATAAACTATAAACGGAAGCAAGGTTTATGAAGTATTAACACATATTGCTGATATTATTTACTTTAATCTGTACAAATTCACATGCATAACTATAGATACATAAAAGAGTGCCGGATCCCTTTTTATGTGCACCTGCTGCCTATGCATAATAAATAAGGCTGTTTTATGAGCTGAAGTGACATTCAGCCCGCCAGTTCTCTAGCAAAAGGCACAAGCCACAGAATTCCCAGGAAGGGCATTGATATGGTGCAGGTAAGCTCTAGTCTCTAAAAATAAAGGGGCGTATTTAAAAAAAAAAAAAAAGTGAACCTCCTTTGCTGACATTTACCCCTCACAATTTGTAGAATGTAGAAGTAGTGGCCGCTAGGAGTTATAAATCCTATTTTATAGTGTGCCACGTGTGCAACAAATGGGACCATTAGGCCCCTTTCACATCAGTGGACAGATCAAGTCTGCCTGTCTGTTTTTTTTTGGGTGGACACGATCAGCAGGGCTGGGACAAGGGGTGGGCAGGAGGGGCAGTTGCGCAGTGAAGCAAAGGGACAAAAAATAGATACAGGGTGGTACACCCATTCTATGGTATGTATTAATAGTGGGGGGAGGGTGGCGCAATTATGAATCCTTTCCCTGGGCTCTACATCCGCCCACTCCTTAAAATCATCAAAAAATCAGACCTCTGCTTCCACTCATACGCTGACGATACCCAAATCTACTTTCGCATCACCGGACAAAAATACCACCATCAGCAACTAGAGAAAAGCCTCACTTTGATAGATGACTGGATGACCATTAGTTCCCTCAAACTCAACGGGTCAAAAACAGAACTTCTCTTCCTAAACGCTAACCAAAATCACAAAACCAAGACTCCATGGGCACCTCCCACCATCTTTGGACAAACCATCTCTCTGAGCACCAAAGCCAAGAGTCTCGAAGTTATCTTTGACTCAGAAATGACAATGGATGCACAAATAGGATCAGTAGTTAGCGGATCTCACCATCTCCTCCGCCTGCTTCGCAGACTCATCCC
The DNA here is from genome assembly GCF_042186555.1 of Aquarana catesbeiana. Lineage (NCBI taxonomy): Eukaryota > Metazoa > Chordata > Amphibia > Anura > Ranidae > Aquarana > Aquarana catesbeiana. Next base: position 401,606,676 of record NC_133329.1, read on the forward strand.
CTTCATCCCAGAAGAGAACAAAGCAGCAGTAGTTGGAACAATCATCAATTCCCGTCTCGACTACGCAAACTCACTGTACATAGGATTACGCCAATATCAGTTTGCGCGCTTACAGGCTATTCAAAACACGGCGGCAAGACTGCTAACAGGAAAAAAACCCTGGGAGTCCATCTCTCCATCCCTGAGGAGCCTACATTGGCTAACGGTAAAGAATCGGATCACATTCAGGACCCTCTGCCTCACCCACAAATGCATACAAAGTAACGCCCCTCAATACCCCAGAGAGAAAATAAAACACTACACACCCAATCGCAATCTGTGATCATCTAACCAAAACCTCCTCCTCGTTCCCAAATACCGCTACAAAGCAAGGGGAGAACGCAGATTCGCAGTCCAGGGACCTCGGCTATGGAACACTCTTCCGACTCACATCCGCATGGAAGAAAACCATCTGGCCTTCAGGAAAAAACTCAAGACCTACCTCTTCTAAGAAGCTGACAACACAAAACGCATTTAGCGCCTTGAGGCGATTCCGTTCGCATTTGCAGCGTGTTACAGATCATTCATTCATTCATTCATGACTGTGTCTCGGTACTGCCGATCAGACCACCCATTGTTCATTATGTGTCCATTTACACCCACCTGCATCCGATCTGGGCCAACAATGGATTGGATGACAGTCGGATGGAAACAAACAGGTGGTCCGTTTCCATCCAAATGCCCCATAGAGAATAGCAGGCTGTGTCTGCTCTGCATAGCGGAGTGGACATGGACCTGTCATCCGCCTGCTTAGCGGCGGATCAGCTGCCTGTAGCTTCCAAAACCATTCTGCGCATTTTTGCATTTTGATGCACCTTAATGCACACTTTTTCAGAACCTGGTCTAGATTGCTGTTGGCTTCAGAAGGACTTCTGATTTCAAAATTTACCAAATTTTCTGAGGCTCCCAGTTTTGTAAAGAGTTTGGTCAAACTACAACGGATCAAACTTTCCAGAAGTTCACTGATCTTCTCCATATAAAAAACAATTAGACAGTTCAAGAGGTTGTTCAGAGAGTGAAGCCACTCACAATGGCCGTGACTCGTACCCAGAACCGGGAACTCCAGAGGGACGTCGCTGATTCAGCTCCTGAGAAATATCAGAAGCCCGTGAGTGATTCAACTATTTTGTCTTCTACTGAAATATAATTTTGTGTGGACTGTCCATCCTTTGCTGCTGTATATTTTCCTAATTATAAAATCTTTCTTGCATGTTTCCAAGTCACTTAGGTTATTAAATAGATGATATATTTCAATTTGGGGTAATTAATTTTTCATTATAAAATACTACACTCGGTTAAGCTCCTCAGCATGCTTGATTTTTGGAAAAAAAAAATGACACATATTAAATTAACTGCATTTATTACTGGAAACCAACCTAAATTATCCATCAATCTCTAAAGATTTTTTTCCTTAATACCTAGCTGCAGATACCACTACTTAGAACAGAACTCTATGACCCTTTTTTGTGCCATAAATTGGCACAAATAATTCACCAAAAAAAATAAATACGGTAAATAAAACCTCAATATCTGAGTAAATCATTCTATAAATCTCTGTAAATGTTTCTTAGTTTCATAGTTGGTATGGTTAAATAGAGACACCGGTTCATCTAGTTCAACCTGTGTAGGTGTGTGTATGTATGTATGTGTTATGCCCCGTACACATGAGCGGAATTTCCGTCGGAAAAAACTTGGATGGTTTTTCCGACGGAATTCCGCTCAAGCTTGGCTTGCATACACACAGTCACACAAAAGTTCTCTGAACTTTCGGCCATCAAGAACGCGGTGACGTAGAGCACTACGACAAGCCGAGAAAATGAAGTTCAATGCTTCTGAGCATGCGTCAAATTGTTTCCCAGCATGTGTAGGAATTTTGCGCACCGGAATTGGTACAGACGATCAGAATTTTCTATAGGAACTTTTTCCGAACGAAAAATAGAGAACCTGCTCCCAGTCTTTTGCTGGTGGGAATTTGCATGCAAAAGTCCGATGGAGCATACACACGGTCGGAATTTCCGACCAAAAGCTTACATCGGACTTTTGCTGGGGGAATTTCCGATCGTGTTTACGGGGCATAAGTGTGTCCATGTAAGTTAAATGTCCCATATCCCTGTATATTGCATTCGCTAAGGTGCCCAACTTGTGACGACGGGAAATGTTGGATGTGAGCTTGTTGTCGGAAAGTCCGACCGTGTGTACGCTCCATCGAACATTTGCTGTCGGAATTTCTGGCCACAAATGTTTGAGAGCAGGTTCTCAAATTTTCCACCGACTTCACTTGTTGTCGGAATGTCCGTTCGTGTGTACACAAGTCCGTCGCACAAAAGCTCATGCATGCTCGGAATCAAGCAGAAGGAGCCGCACTGGCTATTGAACCTCCTTTTTCTCGGTTTGTCGTACGTCTTGTATGTCACCGTGTTCTTGCGTTTGGAATTTCCAACAACATTTGTGTGACTGTGACTGTGTGTATGCAAGACAAGTTTGAGCCAATATCCTTCGGAAAAAAATCCACGGTTTTGTTGTCTGAAATTCCAATTGTGTGTATGCGGCATAAGAGTTTTTAGACACTTCCCACTGACACCACTGATTGTGGAAGGGCATTCCACATCCTTACCACTCTCACAGTAAAGAACCCCTTACATAGTTTAAGGTTGAACAGCTTCTCCTCCAATTTCATTGAGTGGCAGCATGCCCTCTTAAGCTCCCTGAGTAGTTTCCTCCCGATGCTAGAATCACCATTTAGGTATTTGTATATTGCTATCATATCTCCTCTCAAGTGTCTCCTCTTCAGGGAGAATAAGTTTAAGGTTTGTAGTTATTCTTTGTAACTGAGTTCCTCCAGCCCTCTGATTAATTTTGTCGCCCTTCTCTGGACTCTCTCCAGTTCTAGCACATCCTTCCTGTCACTGCCTTTCCACAAGCATTGCGGCTACTTTGGGGCATTGGGAGAAGGTATCTTTGAGGTGGCCTACTTGATCTACCCCATTCTAGGTATGCCTGGCAGCAAAACGCCAAGCAAGGGCTAAGGTCACGGATGGGCTTTTTTATACCGAGTAGAACACAGAAACTATTCACCAATTGCAGGCTCAATGTCGTACTGTCAGTGCTTCGCTGCAAGAACTATAGAGAAAGGCTTACAGTATATGTACATGAGCAAAGGTCAGCTCATAGAGATACTGTATGAACCTATTCCTGGACCTGTAATCAATTTTGCAATAGACTCAGTTGTCCATGGATAAATCACCGTAAAAGAACTTCACCACAAGGCTGCATGACACTATCTTTAGGTTCATAAGTCCTGTAGCCTTCATGGTATCTCCACGAGCCACCTTCTAGACTTATGAGCCTAAAGATGGTGACAGCAAGCCCTGTGGTGGAGTTCTTTCAGGGCTATTTATCCATGGACAAATGAGTCTATTGAAAATTGACTGAGTCCACTTAAGGTAAGAAGGTGATTTTGGAATGGGGGGTTGCTAAATCTGACTGGAGCTTAATTTTACAATTTGGGATAAAGTGGGGACAAATTAGAACCTATGCCAGGTATTTATTTCACCCTCCTTGTTTCTTTTGTTGACCATTGTCTCCTGACTAAAAGGTGAGGGAAAAAAATCCAAAATGTTTAATTTGTCAATGGAACAGAAGATAAATCCTCCAATTAGAACAGTTATTGTGGTGGCAACTGTTGAAGAGAGTTAATATCTGGAGCTTGTCCCTGATCATCCAAATTGGCTCAGCCTCTAGACCCTCTAGCGGGGAATCCCCCGAAGTGTTCCTTACAGATAAGGATAGTAGAATTGTTCAGGTATCTGGGAATTATAATCTTCCCCCTCCCTTGCAGATGAACTTAAACTAAATCGGTTCCCTGTCTTAACCAAATTTAACCTTAAAAAATTGACTTCAAATGATCTGGGTGCCACAACTACTATATGTCTTGCATAATTCCCCAGTATTGGTTTTTCAAACTTGATAGATTCTTTATTTAGGGACTTCATTTAGAAGCAAAGAGACCCCCCCAATTAAACCTTCCACTCTTCAGTTACCCAAAGACATGGGGGGTTCCTGTGGTTCCTACATGAGGACTTATGTGAAAGCATCCCAGTTACAGCATATGGCTGGGTTTGGAAACATCAATACAGAAGACCCAAATCTGGGAATATTTGTGCAAGTATCAATTATCAGAATTCCTTGAGGGTGGATGTCAGTCTGGAGGAGTGGGCGTTCCTAGGTGTGCTACCATACGTGCGCAGCCTATTGTATTAGGGTGTGCACCCCAAAGCTCAAACATGCATGCCTAGGGGGGGAATCTGCAACACATGTAGTGATTTGGGTGTGCCTAGGCACACCTGGCACACCCCCTGTGCACGACTATGTGTGCTACATTTGTATACAGACCGCCTTAGGTAACCTGTACAACTGTGCAAGCTTTAAAGAATTGTATTAGGCAGAAAAACGGATCACGGAGCAGTGGAAAGCTAATGTTGATTAGGAGTCAAGTTCTCTGTGAAATATGTGAGCTTTCATTCATATAAAAAGGCATGCTGAGAGACTGTGTTTACCGACAGAGTCATGTGCACCCTAAAAATAGAATTTAATGACACAAAAAAGTGCAAATGTGAGCCCTGCGCTCCGGGCGATTGGAATGAAATGCAGAGATGTGGGATGAGGGTGCTGATGCAACAAAGTGTGTGTGTTATGAGCCCTGGGCCTGGGAACCCTGTGCTCTTTTACACTGATATATTGATTTTTTTTTAAGCAGTCTAAAATACTTTTTTTTTTTTTCTTAAATTCCAGCTCTTGATGCTTCCAAAAAAAAAAAAAAAAGGCTAATACTAAATGTTTTTAAACCAAATAATTCCAATAAAGGCTACAATGATTTGTGTGACTATCCCACCTTCACATTCTATGATCTCCAGGTAGACCCCACCATGCTTCCCCTGCAATCTTTATTTTAATTTTCAGGTGGTGGTTTGTCACGTTAAAGTGAACCTTCACCCAAAAATGGATGTCATATTGCCCAGCCCCCCCCCCCCCTCCCTTTCTTACAATTGTAAATATACAGTATATATATACACACAGTATCTCACAAAAGTGAGTACACCCCTCACATTTTTGTAAATATTTTACTATATCTTTTCATGTGACAACATTAAGAAATGACACTTTGCTACAATGTAAAGTAGTGAGTGTACAGCTTGTATAACAGTGTAAATTTGCTGTCCCCTCAAAATAACTCAACACACAGCCATTAATGTTTAAACCGCTGGCAACAAAAGTGAGTACACCCCTAAGTGAAAATGTCCAAATTGGGCCCAATTAGCCATTTTCCCTCCCCGGTGTCATGTGACTCGTTAGTGTTACAAGGTCTCAGGTGTGAATGGGGAGCAGGTGTGTTAAATTTGATGTTATCGCTCTCACTCTCTCATACTGGTCACTGGAAGTTCAACATGGCACCTCATGGCAAAGAACTCTCTGAGGATCTGAAAAAAAAGAATTGTTGCTCTACATAAAGATGGCCTAGGCTGATGAAATTATAGTTCAGAATACTGACTTAGAGAGGATTCTGATGGATCCGGACCCGAAAAAAAGAATTTCTAGATATTATGGGGCGGTGGGCCCAGGGGTGGGGACTACAACCTCTAGATCTATGGAACGTTGGGTCACGATTGTCCCTGAGCTGTCGGAAGAAATGTGGCAGGAGGTGCTGGATACATATCTAATATCAGTAGTCTCTTCCACGGATAAAATGATTCAATTCCGGTACCTACATCAACAGTACTATACACCTACTAGATTGTATCGAATGCATAGACGGGAATCGGCCATTTGTCATAAGTGTGGGAGGGCGGAGGGTACTTTCTTACACATGACTTGGGAATGTGTAAAGGTAAGACCATTATGGTCGCAGGTGACAGAATTCATTTCGGAACAGTTTGATTTGCCAAATATTTGCTCTCCCTTAAGGTGTCTCCTAGGGGTGTTTGGACAAGAACAAATGAGTACACACACAAAATTATTCCTGAGAATTTTATTTTTTGGAGTACGAAAGCTTATTGCCAGAAGATGGATACATGATGAACCGCTGACACTGGGGATGTGGAAAAAAGTAATTAACTCTGATGTCTTGATGTATAAAATGACTTATGAAGCTAGGGGGGCCTCAAAAAAATTTCAAAAAGTATGGTTTAGATGGGTTGACTCTGCTGATACCCTGGAAGGCGAGGGATAAATATTTTGCGGGGAGGATGTTTTTTGGATTTTTTTACCTATTTCAGGAAAGTGAATAGGCAAAGGACGGATGATAGTGAGCGCAATTTTTCTGTTTGGGCTGATGAGAGGGTGGTTGTTTCTTTTTTTCTGGTTCGCTTTACTTTGTGGGCCATTCTACCAAAGACAGACTTATGGGTGGGTGAGGGAGGGAGGGGAGAAGTTGCTGGTTGTAATATGCTGGTTGTTTTTATTTTTTGTTCTGGTTTAAAAAATGCACATATATTGATTGAGTGATAAGGACGGCGAACTCAGGAATCTACATGTATGAGCATGGAAATATTTTTTTACTAATGAAGGTTAAATTTGTTCAATGTACGCCTCTATTATGATTTGTATGTCACGTCATTATCAGATGTAATGTATAAATTTTGACTCTGTGCGCAATAAAAACTTTTGATAAAAAAAAAAAAAAAAAAAAGATGGCCTAGGCTATAAGGAGATTGCCAAGGCCCTGAAACTGAGCTGCAGCATGGTGGCCAAGACCATACAGCGGTGTAACAGGACAGGTTCCATTCAGAACAGGCCTCGCCATGGTCTGCAGGGACAGGCCCAGAGGTGGTTGACGCCACGCCAGCTGGAGCCAGGAATGGTGGTGTGTGATAATGGCACAAACCTGTCCGCCCTTAGACAGGGAAAGTTGACACATGTGCCATGCCTGGCACATCTCCTAAATTTGGTGGTGCATAATTTCCTAAATAGGTACCAAGGGTTGGAAGATCTGCTAAAGCTGGCCAGAAGAGTCTGTAGCAATGTCAGGCAGTCATACACAGCCAGTGCTCTTTTGGCTGAAATTCAGCGGGAATTCCATCTGCCCATAAACCGCCTGATTTGTGACATGCCCACCAGGTGGAACTCAACTTTGACAATGCTGCAGGGGCTGCACCTGCAGCAGAGGGCCTTCAACGAGTTCCTGTGTGAGTATGGCACAATGACAGGCACAGGCCGGCTCGGCTTTTTTTCCCCATGCTAATGGTTGCTCATAAAGGATGCATCCACTGTACTGCCACAAGGATGGTGAGCCGTGACAGTGTATGCATCAGTGACACAATCCCTGTTGTGTTCCTGCTGGAGCAGACTCTGCGTGGCATTATGGACAGGGCACTTAAGGCAGAGCAGCAGAAGGAAGTCTTAGTCCGTAGGGTTCAGTATTGAGTTGTCCCACCCTTTGCAGCTATAACAGCTTCAACTCTTCTGGGAAGGCCGTCCACAAGGTTTAGGAGTGTGTCTATGGGAATGTTTGACCATTCTTCCAGAAGCGCATTTGTGAGGTCAGGTCCATAAAGACATGGATGAGTGAGTTTGGGGTGGAGGAACTTGACTGGCCTGCC